>NW_024737375.1:0-7500 GCF_018991925.1 Homarus americanus
ACGGAAGTGATAAATTAGGGGAAGAAAAGACTTCAAAGAAAACGACGGCAGTCAGGAGATAAGACTTTAAGAAAATAAAGAGGATGACAGATAATGGAGAAACTTATATACTCCCATAAGTGGCATATCCATCATGCCGATTTTATAACAAGTTTGGGTTTCAGTCACGTGTTGTGGTGTTTTGGTGGTTGAAGCCATTTTCGCTGTCTATGTATAATATGGGCACTTGTACTGTATTTCACGTCTGAACATATAAATATTCTATTTTCTAAAACAAACTTTAGATTTTTTTAACAAACCAGCTTTTAAAATTATGTACTTAAAAACGTGTTGTTGTGTGTCTTTAAACCTAATATATCTTTCTCATCAATAATCAAAATCATTTTATCAATTCATCTTAAAACTAGAGGATTTTCTACCAAAATTTCCTCAGGTTTCTACATTACTTTTGGCCAGAATGGCACACAATATATTTCTTTTATTCGGAATATTTTGCAGCTGTTACCACATATGTTTTTTTCTTCTCATTTTTATTATTTAAGTCCCAGACGCCGATACAATATTTTACGGACATTGATGATAATCTACCCAGAAAGATAGTGGAACAAACACAAGGGTTGAGAATCCAAGAACAAAATTCCTCTGTTGTGGCCCAGTAGAGCAATGTGTGTTAAACTTTAATCAATATATATCCAAAGTTATGCTCGAAATATGAGACAAAGTTACCTCTCCACTAACAGTATACATCATGTATATACTTGTATATATAAAGTTTTCTTAATTGCACAACGAGTTAATCGTTATTGGAGACTGAATAACACCAGAAATAGGCAAATAATATAAAATTATTGAGCAATACGGCCACCTAAGAGGCTGAGCTGAGTCTTCTTAACCCGCTTTAAAACATACACCCCCATCATACTCTCTCTCATCCTCCATGTTAAATTAAAGTCCTCTTACCTTTAATCTCATCTCCAGCTATTCAGAATCACTCTCTTACAAATTAAACTTCCTCCTGTGTTGTAATCATTAATTCATGCCCCCCACCAGTATGAGTTTCTCCTAGTGAAGCCATAGACTCACACCTCCCACTGTTTTACGTATATTTCTTTTATCTTAGCATCTGTTGTCTGGTGCACAAGCTGACTTAATGAACCTACTTTAAAGTTCTTGGTTGTTTACAGCACATAAACATACAGACAATAGTAGTGGTGCTGTACCCAAAACCACCCTCGCTACAAGGAACCATCAACTTGCGCTCTAAACTGCCACATTCCTTATAGTCATTAACGACTTCCGAGAAGAAAGTGTCTCTCACAACTTCAATGAACGAGTTCGTTAAGGTCTAGAATAGTATTCTGTAGAGGAGGAGTATTTCTCTTAATGACATGAGCGGCGTAGCACTGTAGTTCCTCCAGGTACTCAGGCCCTCCCCCAGGGTACAGGAACTGTCAAGTGTGTTAGTTGCCGGCTGTCAGGTGTGATCATTATGGTCATTCATCACATTCTGGTAAAGTGAACACGAAAGCCTCTTGGAGTGTGTCTTGGTGAGGAAAAGACAGAGCCAGACAAGGACACGAAATAAAGATAATCTACTACTATATAATATAAACACTAATAGACGACGTGTGACTGGAGGAGTGTTTCTAGTAGGACATTGTTTCTTTTTTTTTATCTGCAGAAAATATTAAAAGGTCATTCGAGGAAATTAGTTATATGACAATGTACCGTAATAGTGTACCGGACGGCGTGTCACGAGTCGTGTAGTACAACCGGCACAGGGAGTAGGGCACAGTACAGTACACGCAGGCGGGTTTTAACACGACGGAGAGCCAGCAACGTTCACTTATGATTTATTCTTCAGGCGTGGGGGAACAGCTAGAGTGAGGGCCAACTGGCTCATTAGTAATTCATTATTACATACTTACTCTTATCATCCGCTTAAGATACTTAAAGTCGGAGCATCATTTTCAACATCTGGGTCAATGTCTTTGATAACAATGTAGAGAAGGAAATTACAATGTGTAGTATTATGAAACACCCAAAAGCTATCAGACAATAATCATGACCCAGATCTAAAGTGGGTAAAGCTTTACATGAAAGTATTCCTTGTGAGATATGTTGTGACAATCTAGCGAAAAGGATAACAACATTTGGCATCAAGAGTCATCACGGGTCATCACCGTTTGAAAAAAAATCGTTTTACAACTTAGAACAAAATTTGAGAGAAATAACATCAAAGGGCAACTTGAGATGTCATAGTTTCTCCTCTTTTTACCAGCAGGAGTCTCGTCACATCATCCTATCCCCATATTTTGATACCTACCTAAACTTCTGCTCCATCTTATATCATTTCTCACCCACACCCTCACACACGCCCCTACTGTATACATTACCAACCACCAAAGCCACTCACCCTCTTCCGCTTCTTCAAGCCACCCGTAAGACTCTAGCTTCCGATAAGACTAACCAACTCCTTCCTTCCTTCCACCTCCTCCTCCTCTATCCTCTTATGTCACCACATTCCTCTTCCTTCTCCTCCAGCCAACCACATGACTCCAGTTTCCGCCAAAAGTAACCAACTCCCTCCTCCTCCTTCTCTATCCTCCTATGTCATGCCCTGCCTCTTCCTTCGCCTCCAGCCAACCACATCACTCCAGTTTCCTAAACGATTGACCAATTCCCTCCTTTTACTACTCCTTTCCGCTCCTTCTTTTCCCTCTTCCTCCTCACACCGCTATCTCCTCTTCTTATACCTCCAGCAGCCACCAGTACCGCCAACTATGAGCCCTCACCCTCGGCCACCACGAAACAGAAAGACTCCCATCCCCAACCCTTACACGCCTACCTGACACCCGCAGCCACAGACAAAAGCCCCTGGGATGCATCACAGGCCCACCCACATCATTTACATCTCTTTCTGGTCTACTTATGTTTATAGTCATGATGTGAGTGGGTGATGGGATGAGGGGGGGGGGACAAGAGATGCTGTATCGTGATATTAAGGAACAGCACCACCAGACGCCGAGAAGATGGCCCGCGCTGAGATAACACAGGCTGGCCACCCAAGGAAGATTGGTGGCCAGGTCTAGATGGTGATGATGGGAGGCAAGAGGTGAAGCATAGTGGAAGATGGGAGGGAGGGGTGTTGTATGGTGAATGATGGGAGGGAGGGGTGATGTATGGTGAATGATGGGAGGGAGAGGTGATGTATGGTGAAAGATGGGAGGGACGGAGGGAGGGGTGATGTTTGTTTGGTGGAAGAGGGGGGAAGGGAGGGAGGGAGGGGTGATGCATGGTGGAAGAGGGGAGGTAGGGAGGGGTTATGTATGGTGGAAGAGGGGAGGGAGGGAGGGAGGGATGGTGTTTGGTGGATGAGGGGAGGGATGGAGGGGTGATGTACGGTGGAAGGGGGGAAAGAGGGAGGAAGGGGTGATATATGGTGGAAGAGGGGAAGGAGGGAGGGGTTATGTATGATGGAAGAGGGGAGGGAGGGAGGGAGGGGCTGTGGGAAGAGTGATAATTACACATCAACGTCGACCAAGACGATGATGACGATACTGCTGACTGTAATAAGAGTGATGGTGATGATGACGATACTGCTGATGATACTAATTATTAATATTATTATAATTAGGGAAAAGGGTGATAATTATGACGACCTGATAATACTGGTGACGATGGCAGGGATGATGACTTTGTAACCGAAAATAGTGTTTAACGACGACTAAGTAACTATGTCAGTAAGATAGCATTCAGATATCCGCCCAGTCACTAGCCATCAGCGAAACAAGGAAATTTATAGAAGTAAACACCCACAATGTGTGTGTGTGTGTGTGTGTGTGTGTGTGTGTGTGCGTGCGTGTGTTTGTGTGGTCAGTATTTGATATTTGCTAAAATATTATTTTTATTTTCTCATCTGCCGCTGCTTCCAAATATTACTGAAACTACAAAACAGTATTTTCTTTACAAAACACTTTTACTAGAGGAGGAAAGTGACGAAAACTCGAGTCAATATCAACACTGGGCTTTACGACTTTCTTTCTTAAACTTGTGAGAATTTAGTGTATCTTTTACAGACTAAATTAACTTATAGAGCCACTTTACGAGAAGATACACCAAATAATACCATTTACCCCTCAATGAATCCTGTACCAGGAGCACACAAATTATGTTCCGGGACAGATATTAACAAACCTTATTTCGAGACACGGCCACTGAGACAGACTCCACCTCATACACCAGGCTGAATGAAGCCTCGTCTTGCGTGTAGGAGCGGATTAGCCAGTTCTATTTACACAAGTCTGGCAATAGTTCCGCCCTCTTAGTGCACGACCCTTGCATGTGAGTGAAAGGCTCTTCTCTGAAGACACGCAACACCAAGGTGATCCACGCCACGCTGTCTGCTTCATAGTCTGTTGTGAACAGACAGTTCCTGAAGTAAACTGTTTGACACAGTTAATAAAAAGTCATACACTGAAGTAAACTGTTTGACCCAATAATCGAATTCATTCTCAGTAGAAATGATGGTTACAATCATCTATTTAAGGAAGCTATTGAGGAGAGAGTTATGGCAAGCTATAGCTGTTTATATATTGTTATAGGTCACCTGTTGCATGATGTGTTGCTCAACGAACACTTATTGAGACACCGGCTGTTAACTTTCACCCTTTCGAAGTTTGTACAGTAATATATAGAGCGAGGAGAGGGAAGTGGGGGGAGAGTAATGTCTGGGGGTCCTCGTGTGATGGAGGCAATAATCGAAACCCATTCATAAGAACCCACAAACACAGTCAAGTTTACCTTCGAGAGAAATAATCGTTTGTGCATTATATATATATATATATATATATATATATATATATATATATATATATATATATATATATATATATATATATATATATATATATATATTCAGGTCTCGATACCTTATTAATGTGAGAGATGAAACTACCCTCCCTCCTAGTCGGCTCTTCCAGCACTATTTTTAGCATGTAAATAAATATCATGATAAATACCTGTAAATTTGTAATCTGCGTAATAAAATTTCAACATTATATACTTGCAAGAATTTGCTTGTCCTGTTTTCTGAAGTAATATAGGTAATTGGTCCAATTTAAAAAAAAATAGAGGAGTTAGAAAAACATATCATAAGCGCGTGTGTGAGTTGAATCAGGATAAAATCCGTCACTCCTGGTGCTCTTGTGCACGTGTTCACCCACTCCGTCTCCTATGGCGACGGACGAGTGGCGACGGGGACAGGCAGGGATGACAGTCGGGAGTCGCTAGTCACAACTCTGTACATGGACGGCACAAATAAGATGGTCGTTTATGCACTAAAATCTAGGCAGTAGTGCAATCCGTTCCTGTCTGTACGACTGAGCAGCCCTTTCGAGGTGCCAATCTGCTCAACCCACACGCGGAGGGGGCTAGAAAATGTGCCCTAAACAACGCCTGCCTAAAAACCCAACCTGGCTGGGCAACCGCACCCACTAAAGTCATCCTTATGCGGTCGAAAACAAAATCAAAATCCAAACAAAAACAAACTACACAACCTTTTATGGTCGCTGCATGGAATGTCAGGACCCCTCTGGATACTGGCACAAATGAGCGTCTTGAAAGAAGAACTGCCCTTGTGGCAAAAGAGCTGGATAGGTATAACATCGAACATAGCAGCCGTTAGTGAGTCCCGGCACCCAGACGAGGGTCAACTCTCAGAACGGGGGTCTGGCTATACATTCTTCTGGAAGGGTAAGCCTGCTGAGGAGAGAAACCACATTTACGGAGTTGGCTTTACCATTTGCCAACGCATCCAACACAGGCTAATTGAAATGCCTATTGGGATCAGCGTGGATCTCTTTACGCTTAGATTCCCACTGAATCACTCGCGTCAAGCCTTCTTTATCAGTGCATACGCCCCAACACTGGATACAGAGGAAGACATCAAGGAGGCCTTTCACGCCGATCTCGACAGAGTGCTAACCTCTATCCCCAGAGAAGATAAGGTTGTACTCCTTGGTGACTTCGCTGCCAGAGTTGCCCGAGATGCTTACAAATGACAAGGAACCATAGGGAGAAATGGACTCCGGAAGTGTAATCCCAAAGCCTACTCCTCCTCAGCTAGTGTGCTACACACAACCTCACTATCACCAATACGTTGTTCAGGCAGGCTCACAAGTTCAAAGGTTCGTGGCAACAACCACGACCCAAACACTGGCATCTCATTGACTACATCATTGTCAGAGAAAGAGATCGCCGAGAAGTCCTCATCATCCATGACATGCATGGCTTACACCACTGCGACACTGATCATCGCCCCGTCAAAACCAAGCTCTCACTTCACGTCATCCCAAAACGGCGAAGGCAGCAAGCCTCTAGAAGAGGTTTTAACACTAAGCGTCTGGAGAATCCAGCGGTAGCACATGCTTTCAAAGAGCAGCTCTAACATGGGCTGATAAACAACCCGACAACAAAAAACCAAATCCCAGTGATGAAAATGAACCGGCAATCAATGTACTCGTCGATGATAAAGGTGTTGCTTTAACTACAGAACAACTCCCACTAAAACATTTTATGGGCCAATCACTTGCGGTGCAGACCACCTCCGCTCATCAGATGGTGTAACTCCACAATTAAAGACGATGAAGGCTTCCTTCAGCGCTGGAAAGAGCACTACCATTCACTGCTCAACCGAAACACTGATGTGGATATCCTAACCACCCAACAGGTGCTTCAGCACCCAGAGCTGACCTACCTCAGCGATCCTCCATCTCTGGATGAGGTAGCTATTGCCACCAAACAGATTAAAAATAACTAAAGCCTCAGGGCCTGATGGCATCCCAGCCGAGGTGTATAGAGCAGGAGGACCTCTGCTTACCAGCCGTCTCTACTCTCTTCTGGAGAATATATGGGAAAAGGAGGAAATATCAAGGTCTAAAAGACTTCCTCCATCGTCAATATTTATAAGAACAAGGGAGACCGGTCAGCCTGTGGCAGCTACTGTCCATAGCTGGCAAGATTATCGCCCGAGTCCTCCTTAACAGACTTCTTCCTGAAGCAGAAAACTTCCTCCCAGAATCTCAATCTGGCTTTAGACCATCATGTAGTACCACTCACATGACCTTTGCTGCCCGTCAGATACAAAAAAGTGCAGAGATCAGCGTCGTGATCGGTACATGGCTTTCATTGACCTAACGAAGGCATTCGACTCGGTCAACAGAAAAGCCCTCTGGTGGACCCTCAGTTGTTTTGGCTGACCACCAATTCATCGCCATTTTGAGGCAACTCCACGATGGCATGAACGGCAGTGTCCTGCACAAAGGCACCCAGTCTGAGTTCTTCCCTATTGAAATGGGGGTTAAACAAGGGTGTGTACTGACACCAACTCTCTCTTCCATTTTCTTGGGTGCTTTCCTTACTCGTGGCAGCGCAAATTTAGCCGTCGGATGGACATCCGGTACCGGATGAAAAAATTTTCAACATTAGACGACTCCAGGC
>NW_024737375.1:10000-21944 GCF_018991925.1 Homarus americanus
AGATGCTTTGGTGAAGTCAATGAAGGCGACAGCTACAGACGTTTTTCGTTTTTCCAGATGGCGGTATATGTAGTCGAGAAAGCTGACAAGACAGTGAGTGGTGGAGGAAGTTTTCATATTACCAAATTGCTGAGGATCTATGGCGCCTGCAATATCAGCATAAGCCCAGTCAAACACGAAACGTTCACAGATTAAGCTGGGTATTTGGGGTGATGTCAATGGGTCGTAGCTCATTTGAGGATTGTGGACTGGTTGACTTGGGCACTGGTGACACAGATGAAGTCTTCCAATCAGCTGGGCATCTTGCTTGGCTGAGGGAAGCATTGATGATGGAGCAGAGGGGTTTAGCTAGTTCCGGGGAGAATTCCTTGTAGAGTTTCATTGGTAAGTCAATGGGGTTGGTGGAGCTCTTTAACTTCAGTTTGTCCAGACGTTTTGCTACTTCAAATTCTTCTACTAAGTCAGTGGGAAAGGGGGCTGGCAGGTAAGCAGGAAGACTGGTTGTGTCAAGCCGAGGGAGCGTCTAGCATATAGTTGCGAAATGGTTGTTTGATTGCTCAGCAGCGTCAACATTAGTGAGATGGCTAAGGAAGGGGAGGGGGTGTGTCTTATTATTTAGTCCACAGAGTTCTTTAAGCTTACAATACCACTGACTGATGTTGGTCTGCTTCAGGTGTTGCAACTTGGTTGAGTAGTAAGACTTCTTTGCAGTGCGTTTTTCGCGGATGACTTGGTTGCAAAGGGACCTGTAGCGGTTGTGGTCATTGAGTAAAAGGCGCTGTCTCTCTGTTGCATAAGTCTTTTGATCCGAGGTGTGATCCAGGGCAAGTCATCTGGGTGTGATCAGACGGACTTCTCGAAGAAGAAGTGGTGGTGTTGATATAATTTATCCATTTGGTGTCCACGTCATCCACACTAAATACTTCAGTCCAGGGATGGTGAATTATCCGCTACCCGAAGAGATGCACTGCAGTCAGTAATCGGCCTGTCGGTCTTCATGTAGGGTCTCTGTACTTGGCTGGTAGTGGGAGCTGGAGACCAGAACACTGATAGGTGTGTGCTACATCCGATAGGAGGCATTGATTTCAGGTGGTTGGTACTGGTCTGCTAAGTCAGTTAAGATAAGGTCAAGGACATTTTGACCGTGTGTGGGGAAGTTCACAACTTGTGATAGTGACAGCTGGTCCTGGATGTCAGTGGTGTCAATTTCGTTATAATCCCCGCATAATACTAACTTGGCACATGGGTCCCTAACTCTGAGGTGGGTTGACGTGGTAATGAGGTGATTGATAAGAGTGTATCTGGTGGGTGAGCGAGGCGGATGGTATGACACGCAGATTATGATATGCAGTGTGGCGTGGGTGGGCCCGTGGCACGACCCGTACCCATAATGCCTACACATTTGCTGGGACTTGAACATCCAGGCGTGACGGGCCTAGGTCATCTTGACAGAAGAGGGCAACGCCCCCTCCACGTCTATGTGAACGAAGGTGATGAAAGAGTTGCTATCCCTCAATGTGGCAGGTTTACCAAGCTTCACATATGGCAACGACGTTGGCAGCGACTGATCGGACTGTAGTTGTCAGTTCGTCAAATTTATTAGCTAAGGAATTTACGTTGGAGAGTAGTAGAGACTTAGATCATACTATTTTCGTGGAACTTCAGTGTAATGGTACGGTCTGTCAGGGATGGGTTTCTCTGGTTTCCTAGCGGAGGTTATGGTCCTAATGGGCTTTTTGTTTATGACGCCCCTGTCTACGACTGCGCGCATGGAATATGTTCAGTGACTGAGTCGCGCGATAACTCTGCCATCAGGATAACTGTGTGTGTGTGTGTGTGTGTGTGTGTGTGTGTGTGTGTGTGTGTGTGTGTGTGTGTGTGTCTTAAGTGCTCGCTAAACATTTATGTCTATTTTAGTTACCATCACCGCGCTAATTTGTACCAATAAAAATGACGTCCATGAAATAATTGTATATATAGATATATATATATATATATATATATATATATATATATATATATATATATATATATATATATATATATATATATATATATATATATATATATATATATTACGTGCAAATTCCACTTTGCTGGGGTAAAAAATGCCTGCGATATCTTCCGGACGAACAAAAAAGAAACCAAACCGAACAACCACTGGGGACGGAGTGGGTGAACACGTACACAAGAGCACCATCAATGACGGGTTTTATCCCGATTCAACATGAACCCGACCTTTTGAATGGTTTATGACAAGTTTAAAACACAATTTTAAATCAAGGAGCTTCAATGGTAAGCGGCACCGCTCATAACACCTAAGTGAACTCAAAATGTGTCAAGTTATATTCCCATAAAATGTGAAAAGACATTATGAAAGGAAGGGTGAGCTACTAAACGGCTATAAAGTACCTGGCTAATAGACGCATCTTACTACTCCTTACAGAACTAGATGTTTACAGCTATGGACGGTACCTGTCTCCTGCCAGGCGACAAAAGCATTAATACACGTCTAACCTTCACATATAGCAGCTAAAGGATTTTTTAATATCTCTTCATACTTCCTTTATTTCTCTGCTCTATCATAAAATGGCACATAATTCCTAATAGAAACGCGAGGTTTTCTGGTCGGATATCAGAGCTACTTTAGTAGTGAGACTTGTCAGTTTCAAATGAATTCTTTATTATAACAAGCGTTCACCACTACCATGAGTATTACTATTACTTTACTGACGATCTATTTCTTTAAAGGTAGAGAAAATCCATAAGTCAAGACAATAATATGACAGCTTTCAATGAACTATTACCGACCGCTGTATCAACTCGCAACTTTACTCCACCCACCCTCACCTACAACCTCAACCTTATACACTCACAAGAACCTCACCCTTACACCCTCGCCACACCTACCTATAAACCCACATCACCGAGATCCATTCACACCCTCCCCATACATACTGTGGTGTAATGGTCAGCAAGCTCGCCTCTCAAGTGAGTGGAGCTGTGTTCCATCAGTAATTGGAAACCTGGAATAATGGTAAGCCATTGCAGTTGGCGAGTTACACGGTCTTCTTAAATTATTCCTAGACACTGGGTCATACCGCTCGTTAACTCGGGGTGTGGATGTTGTGTTGGCGACAGAATCTACACCCTACACAAATACACCCCTAAGGTGACTAAAACAACCCTAAGGTGACACATACACCCCTTAGGTGACAAATACACCCCTAAGGTGACACATACACTCCTTAGGTGACAAATACACCCTAAGGTGACCCTATGGCCGGCCATTCCCGAGCACGAGGGGTAACCATTACATACACCTTTCCCACATACAAACGCTCTTACATCTACCTACACACACGCACGCACATAAATATTATTGCTACCATTTACACATTGCTATGTTATGCCTTTCAAATGTTCAAATAAATCAAATAAATTATCAAATCTATAAGTCAGGCTGGAGAATTAATGCTGCTGAATAATGTAGTTAAACGTATATCATATGGCCCTCACAACCCCAGCCTTTCCCTATCTCCCAGTACCCCACTTGCCACCCTCCCAAAATCTCCCCTTTGGGCATGTGTCATTACTTCCTTGATTAGCCGGCAACGGGCATATTCTCCACTCTGGAAATAGTTTGTACTGAAAATTAATTTAAATCCTATGAATTTATCTTCAGTTTGTGCATGGCATCATATCATCAATGAACAAAAAGAGAATTGTCAACTATACGTAATTACATAAAATGGTTCAAATGAGAAGAAATACAAAAAAAATTAACGAGTGATTCTGACATATAAAGAGCAATGAGGATATATCCTTCAAAAACATCGTGGGCCAAGTTTAGAAGTGAAGACACGGGTATACTTAGTAGAGTCGCCCATACTAAACAAATGATATGTGTCAGAGAATAACGAATACTTTCACATCGATACAAAAGTTAGTGGGATTGTGAAGGACAGTGAAAGTTCTAGAAATCAAGACCAGCAAGGACTAGAAAGATTTAATTTTAATAGAGTGGATGAAGGGACGATTGTTTAGGAACGTAGAAGATATTATTTGTCTTCGATGATGCTGTGTCTCGTTAGTTCCGTTTTATTTCATGTTCCTGAGAACTAAATTGTTGTTGTGTGTTTTTGATGTCCTGCACCAATGACTGTCAGACTTTTTTCCTAAACTTCTCGCAAAAACTTTGAAGTCATATCTCATAAATTACGAAATTTATTGAAAAATGCTTGCACAGCAGCATTTATTCGATTAATACCTGTAATATACTGGACCAACATCTATAATACAATGGATCAACATTCAAACCCACATAAACATTTTGAGAATCCCTTTACGGAAGATTCAAGGACTTGGTCAGTTGAGTGATAATAAAATAATCAATCCATGGACATCACTCGTTATTTTTCTCAAATTTATTCTCTGTTACAAGCGTCTCAATAAAATATTTATTTTTTTGTTTCCAGAGAGACAGACTCTTACAAAATATCACTTGAATTAATGTGAGTACTTCTACCACAAGATAATTAGCGAAAAGGCTGGACAATTTTCATGTGGACCGGTGGTGTAAATGCCCTCTATGCTAGCAGGAGGTCCACCTAACTGGTCGTAGTCACAGAAGGAGCTACCAAAGTTTAATGGTATGGATTCTTATCGTGTCGTTAGTCGGCATTACCACAAGAGTCCGAGATTATGTCTTGTTTTATGGACTGTCTCCCCAGGCCACAGTGTTCGGGTCCAGGCGGTGGTGGGTCTTTAGTGCCACGCTTCTGACTTTGACTATCACTGTGTTGTCTCCTCAGCTCTCCTATCACAGCAGGGGAGGTAACGGGGGAGACGCAGTAGGACGGGGGAGACGCGGGGGAGTAGGAGAGGGAGGTAGGACGGGGGAGACACAGTAGGAAGGGGAGGTAACGGGGGAGACGCAGTTGGAGGGGGAGATAACGGGGAAGACGGAGTAGGAGGGGGAAGTGAAGGGCAGGACGTGACTATACACAAATAGGAGGGTGAAGATACTTATAAAACTCTACTGAGTGGTGAAGAGGGTTATGACTGCTCTGTGTGTGTGTGTGTGTGTGTGTGTGTGTGTGTGTGTGTAGGGGGGGGGTTAAATATGAGCTATCTAATGTTAGCTAAACGGGCCCATCTTATCAATACATCTGCTGAATTATAAAATATGTTCAGTGACGCGTAGGTGAGCGTTAAGTCATACATGATTGTTTCTATTCTACGTCAAAAAAAATACTTGAACTACACACACACACAAATAAGAGATACGATGGTTGTATAATTAGGCAAAGTAGAGGGCAGGAGAGCCAGGGGTAAGGCAGAGACTGGGATGGATGAATGAAATTAAAAACTGGGTCCCCAGAGATACAAAACCTTGGGGGATTGGTAAGAACAGCCCGAGAACGTTTAGAGTGGAGGACTGTGGTCGCCATGTTCTTCACATTAAATGGAAAAGACAAGAGCCCAAGAATTGACATTAAAGAATATTTATTTTTCTCATACGAAAACATCACAAACTTCATGTAAGTGTAAGATACCGCACCGCACATTAATTTTTCATATACTCAAATTCAATATCAAAATAAGTTAGTTTAAAATCGTCACACGCTTGAGTTCGACTACAAGTATCAGAGTATCTTGATAGTGATTCACCTCACTAAAATATCTCAAACCACTGAGTAGGATAACTTCCCTTTTGAGTGCACTGACTTAGTCCTTTGAGTGCGATATATTAAACTGTTATTTAGGATGCGTCATTGTCTTGAGTGAGACCACATTGTAATCTGGGGGCGAAGTCACCTGACTCATCGAATTGTTTTCTAAGGGTTAAGCCATTGCACTCAAGAAGATAAGTCATCGTAGTTAGGGGTTAAGTCATCGTAGTTAGGGGTTAAATCATCGTAGTTAGGGGTTAATTCATCGTAGTTAGGGGTTAATTCATCGTAGTTATGGGTTAATTCATCGTAGTTAGGGGGTTAAGTCATCGTACTCAAGGGAGTTGGCATCATACTCAAATGGTTAACGCGTACTCCGGGGTTACGCACTGTACTCCGGGGTTACGCGATCGTACTCAGGATGTTAACTCATCGTAAAGTGAGGATTAAGTCATTGCACACATGTGGTTAAGTCATCGGATAAAAGGGGTTCAGTTACCGTACTCGGAGGGTTAAATAATTACACACTGGGGGTTAAGTCACAGTACTTAGAGGGTTAAGTTATCGTAAAATGAACGTCAATTCATCACTCTCAATAACCATTTTTAATTTAAAGTCATTTGTTGTCAATCCCATGAGTACGATGAATTAACCCCTTGAGCAGGATAACTTGGTGACTTAAGGGGTTATGTCTTACTCCTCAAGGGATTAATTCAGGAAGGATTTAGACATACGTACCCAGAGGCGTAGTCGTCCTACGTATGTCTCTTCACGGCTGTCTGACTGGGTAGTTTGAACCTGTTCCAGGGTTGGTCCACCGAAAATGGGGTGATTCCATATCTGGACAAGTACTAGAGCAGCCCTCCAGAGACTACACAGGTCTCCTCGAGGTCTGCAGCCCACTTAACAAATTGGTCTACTCATTCATTGGCCAAAATGTTGCAACGCTTGGGAATTCAGGTCACGATAACTAATTTGACGCTTGACTGAAACTCGTTAATGATGACACCCTGAAGCTAATTTCAATCAGTAGTACATTAATTACAAGCTTCGGGTTCTCCCATAAAGTCAATGAATTCACACATTTATCATAATTTGATGTTACAGAAATTGACGAGGCAGAAAACTCATAAATATTGGATTAATTAATGACAACGCTGGCAATATATTTATTTATTTACAATGAAAGATGCCAACACACTTAAGATAATACAAAAAAGTTTCTCACACTCAGTTTCATATGAGATGCTGGTGACCTTAGATCTCTGTTATATAGTTAAATGTACTAAATCCAATTCAATTTATCCTTGTATATAAGAGTTGAAACAAAACAGCTTTGTACTGCAGTTGTTTTTCTTCTAAGTTTTGTGTAATGACTAAAAAACTGTATATTTGTCCCAACATTCAGTGTAACTGGATTACATGCGAAGGGAAAGCAGCTTCATATATGTCTTTGGGTTGATTGAACCTTAACTTCATAAAATCCGTAGAAGTAAAAATAAATAAAACGAAAAACGACAAAAGTGCCGTCTGAGTGTATTAAGCAAAGGTACAAGTCTATCGAGTTACAAATTAATTTGTCAAAAAATACAGAAGTGACGATTAAGTGTAATTTTTTAAAGAAAGTAATAAAAAGCTACGCAGTAAAAATACTGTGTTGTTCGTATGGAGGCAACGTAAGGTGCTGGGTGGACGGAGGGTTATACTGTTAAAGTCAGGTGGCGTTATTTTCTGGGGACGGTCAGTATAAGCACACTCCCACCTTACGTAGGTAATAGAGGGGAATACGACCACTTTCTTCTGGTAATAATAAAAATGATTTGTACATAATATTTAAAAATAACACCTTACTGAATATTGAGCCAAGTGAAGGTAACCATCATGTTTAAAACTACCTTAACTCACTGTTAGACTCCACCTCAGCCGTAGTCTTCGTCTGCCTGGAGGAGACAGTTTAATGGTAGTGTGCAGCTCCCTGGGTACAGTCACTTGCGGCGTTCACACAAGATACCTTTCCTATTATAATCCTTTATTTATATTCTTAGTGTTTGATGTTCTCCAAATAATTTACACACACACATATACGCACATAATAGTTGACGACTGTTATGAAACCAATCACTCTGATAAAATCCGATACCATAACAAGTGACACAGATAGTTCACACGACCGTGGCCACTCTGGACCGCTTTTATTATATGCTCAATTCTTTAAACTGTAAAGGTTATATTTGATTCACTATTCACATGATGTTTCAGTGGCACACAGTTAAAGTATAAGAATAACAATTTTAGATTCATTTTCACAATCCCTCCGCTGGGCCTCACAAAGCGAGTCATTTGAAAAAGTTTTACATGCCCTGTACCAGAAGCTACACTAACACCAGGATCTTATAGTTAGGCGACATAATGTAGAGTCATGCATTTTGAGAAACGCTGTAGTGCAGAGCGTATGTGTCTATTTCTGTCGTCTTACGGTAAAATTCTGAGCTGGATAACAGAGGGAGGAGTATTAAATCTAGGACTCTCGTTCTAGATTAACTGGGTTAAGTTAATGATTCTTGTAAAGTGACTTGAGTGTTTGCTTTACAGTTTACGAGTAAGTATCTGGGTGTATAGTAGACCAGCTGTACCATTCTTATTAAATGTTTTGTCCCATCTTTATGTAACGACTAAGGGGGTTACTTTTTGTCACTATTTCTCACGCTGGATGTTTATTATGTTCAGCGCAGTAGTATGGGATGTGAATGGACACGCGCTTTAGTCGGACTTTAACGAAATACAAGCCTGTGTAAAATATTTTTTCCCCCAAACAAGTTGTTTCAGCCCAGCACCACCGGTGCATTTACTGGCTTTGATACCGCCCGTTTCTGGCGACTGAATAAAGGAAGTTTGTTTAGCATTTCCAAAAGTAACTGGTTCTTTGCTACTACTTTTAGCGTGACCGAACGAGCAGCCGCAATAGATATATTGAGTGCAGGAAATTTAAGTTTGCGAAAAAGGAAAGACCTCTGCATGGGGGGAATTCCGCCATCTTAGGGTGCCTTACAATAACACACTATCAAAACTACCATTCGAATAACATAGAGCACCTGAGAACTACCACCCGTGCCTATACAGACCAAGGCTAAATGACAGATGACGGTGTATATCACCCAACTTGCATAACCCATCTAGAAGAGCCAAAGTCGTGTTACCAGCTCATATATTGTGGTTGTGAGACTCCATGTGCGACCAGAGGGAAATGTGGACGGGGAGTGTGGCGGAGGCCAGTGTGTACAGTACATCAAAATAAGTCACAACTCAGAACTGGCTGTAGGACTGTTATAGGTAGTTCTGTCCACTGAGTGTACAACCTAACCGAAGAAAGTCTCGTGCCTCATGTATCTTAGTGTGATCAGCATCGTGGCTTAAAACGTTTTAGCAACTTGATGAACCATAAGTCTACTGAACAACTGAGAAAAGAGAAGTTATAAATAAAAACATGAACAT
Organism: Homarus americanus; assembly: GCF_018991925.1. Lineage (NCBI taxonomy): Eukaryota > Metazoa > Arthropoda > Malacostraca > Decapoda > Nephropidae > Homarus > Homarus americanus. The sequence goes on from NW_024737375.1 coordinate 19,168, forward strand.
CGCACGGAAGAAAAACATTATCAAATATTTTCTTTTTTCCAGTGAGAATATACAAGCAAGAGTGTTGCTAGTGCCCTCTGGCCTAACAGTGTTTGCATTATCTACAGACAGGTTAGGTATCGTACATGTTTATTGGTGATTAATTAAATGGTGATCAAATCTGGGTTACAGGAGTGATTCGATATAAATTGGAAAGACCTCTGGCAAAATTTTAGTTTCGCTTTTTCGATTACTTGTATCTAAGCCTCCCCAAGAGTTTATGTTGGATAAAATAAAAAGGATGTTATCGGAAAACCTTGACCGTCTGTTGCACTCACTCTCTGCTTTTGTGCAATCATGTGCTTAAAGAGGAACTCCATGAGTTGCGGTGACTGGGGAGGTGTGGCGTTTTAAAGTATTATAAATTGCCAGAAGAGAATTTAGAATCAGTACTTTAGTATGACTTCACCTCATATACGTGAATTGATGGTTTTATGCAATTAGAGTTTTGAAGGTTGGTTGTTGTGTTATGGTTGCATGACTAAGAAATACAATTTCCCCACAAGGAACCATCCCGGGTTCACTCTATAATATTACTGCCTGTGTCAGGAGGTCAACGAGGCGACTGTCGAGATATTGCCTGTCTTAACTATCCAGTTCAGAATCCTGAAAAAAATTTAACTTTTAAAAATCCTGACGGCTTGCGCGAAAAAGTCGACGAAGACTTTAAAAACAAACTGACACTCCAACTGCTCTTTACCCACAGGAGTTGTTCTCCCTGTCATTTCAGCGACACTTCACAGGTTATATAATTAGATGGCAGCTGAAGTTCTGCGTACAGGAAGACACACTTCTTACTAGCAACAAGACCCTGAATTGTATCATTCTTGTTTTTGGGTCGCTAATTCGTGTCACTGGTGATTTATTATGATCCCCCTCCTCACACACTGAAGACCCGTGGCCAGTGAAGCTGTGATGGAGACGTAATAATGGGCTCCGTCACTCACTCCATCAATCCGTTTTAATTTCGTTTTTTGAACATAACTCACAAACTATCCTACAGACTTCATAAAAAACATGTATACAAATTAAGTTACTGATAAAAAATGAGTTTGATAAAAAAACCCTCTTAACTTAAATAATTTTCAGTGAAGAATGTACAGTAGATTACTGTACTGTGTTGTCACCGTCTGGCGGTAAACATGACCAACACCTAGAAATACTGAGTGTTGACATTTTATTTAATAACCGTAGGATTTGTTCTTTACCGTGAAGGTGTGTCAAATGTTTCTCTGGTACTAAACGTGGCGAGGCTTCTGGTGTTACTATCGGGTTCACTGTCGTCAAACAATGCCTGTAACGTGCTAAGTGTCGGTATATCTAAATTCCATATCTTGGTGCATTCAATTCACAAGGCTGCCAATACTTTATATAAACATTTTGAGTTACGTATGTTAACGCTTTGAGTTTATAGTACACGTTATTGTAATATTTTCCATGTGTGTTTGTATTCTATGGTGACGTCTTCAATATAAGTCACATTATTTACCATTACTTAAATTACTGTTCCTTTTAAGAACCATCTGTGTTGGTCACTAAACGAGTGAAATTTATCAAGAATTAGAGAAGCTCTGTTAAGCTTTTATATACACTAGAGGAAGTTTGCAGGTAAAGCCTCAACTATTTAATGCACCGGTAAAGTTTAAGTCTGACACCTTCAGCTGAACTGATCTCCTTCGGGGGTAATAGCGTTCGGTCTTTGGGTTTCTAAAACGGAACCGAGCCTTCTTACATCAATATGTGTATTGCTGATATTACACCTGAAATTTACAACCAGAATCCACTAATCCCATAAATCTGATATCCAGCTCATAACTTCTTTTACCATTATCTTTACATGTTATTGTGTCTTTTAAAGTCATCTGTCCATTCACCTCACTATTTACAATGATCTTCTCCCATGCATTACTTCTCCCAGTTCCTCCTGATAGCATTATACTACCATTCACTACACACGATACTCATCGCCGCCACACATACATCCTCTTCTTCAGCAAGATTTTACAACAAACACCCAAAACGCTTATTTCGCTCAACCACCTGCTTAAACAAATGCTTCTTTATTATAAACCTTTACTCAATAAAATATTGTAAATAAAAAGGTTTCCAATAGTAAGAGAAAATGAAACAAGTCACGGAGCACCAGTAGTATGTCAGTTACCACATCATGTAAAAAAAAAAATCATCCCTGTTTATATAAATTTTCCAGCTGACTCATTTATAAACAAACGATTATTATTCTCAACATTTCAATTTGTGACCTCTTCCCCCCCCCCAGTGTCAGGAGGAGGGTGGCGGCTGTATGGGCGGGCTAATGGGCGGTCAGGGGGGAGATGGTTCGTCAGTGATAAAACCTCCATTAACAAAATAACCGACATGTTTACGGCCGCCCTCATCATCACCCCTCCAAGACAGCAGCCAGTTGATCCCCCCAAAAAAGTTATCATTTAACCAGAAAAAATACGGAGTTCATTCCCCGCCTTTCCCCGTGTGCACTGCAGTTAATTACACTGTAGGGATGGTGCTGCTACCTTTTAAAACAATGACAATTTAATCACATCGTTTAGTTGAATGTGTTACAACAGCAAATATCAAATGTAATGAGAATAGATAAATAATTTCAAATTTCCCTTTTCATCGCCTTTATACTATTTATTTACTATTATTTATGTATATTACTTAATCACCGATCTTATCTCCTGACCTTTTCTCTTCACCCATTTTCTCTCACCATCTCC
>NW_024737376.1:0-10654 GCF_018991925.1 Homarus americanus
GTGTGTGTGTGTGGAGTTATTACCACTGTGTATGTGTGTGTGTAATAATAATAATAATAATAATAATTGACGGTTTATTGAAAAAGTTCTGCAGCCCGATGGCTGAAAATATACATTGGACATAAATGACATATTACATACATTGGTGGTTTAACAAAAGCCTTCATTTGAGAAAGGTAAAGGAACATACAGTGAACATACAGATTAATGTAGGTGTTGAACAGCAAACACGTAGTGTAGTAACTCCCTCCCAGATGGTGTTATGAGGGGCCTCACGTGGTGTAGTAATTACCTCACTGATGGTGTTATGAGGGGCCTCACGTGGTGTAGTAATTACCTCACAGATGGTGTTATGAGGGGCCTCACGTGGTGTAGTAATTCCCTCACAGATGGTGTTATGAGGGGCCTCACGTGGTGTAGTAACTCCCTCACAGATGGTGTTATGAGGGGCCTCACGTGGTGTAGTAACTCCCTCAGAGATGGTGTTATGAGGGACCTGACGTGGTGTAGTAATTCCCTCACAGATGGTGTTATATGAGTGAGGTGTGGTCCCAGGCCTTCCTATCGTACACGGATTAACACATCGCTGGTTGTTGTTGGGCCGTTATCACCCGGTACCTGGGACCTCACTGTGTGAAGGTTAACTTGGGTACGACTGTTACTGTTGAGTTGTTCTCACTGACTTAAGCACTGTTCACCACTGTTCACCTCTGTTTAACACTGGTTCCATTCCTTTCCTAAATGAAATTGTAACTTCGGGCGAGAACTTGTTGATATTCCGGTGGGGAGGAGGGTTCAGGGGAGGGGGTTGGTAGGGGCCAACTTAACAGTTGACCTGGCTGCTCCGAGAGGAGCGCCAGGTACGTCTTGACCCTTCGGTGGTCAAGGATGTATGTGTATGTGCGTGTGTGTGTGTATGTGTGGAGTTATTTCCAGTGCGTGTGTATGAGTGAGTGAGTGTGTGTGTGTGGATTTATTCCCAGTGCGTATGTGTGAGTATGTGTGTGTGTGTGTATGTGTGGAGTTATTACCAGTTTGTATGTGTGTGTGTATGGAGTTATTCCCAGTGCGTATAATAATAATAATAATAATAATAATTAACGGTTTATTGAAAAAAGTTCTGCAGCCCGAAGGCTGAAAATATACATTGGACATAAATGACTTATTACATACATTGGTGGTTTAACAAAAGCCTTCGTTAGAGAAAGGTAAAGGAACATACAGTGAACATACAGATTAATGTAGGTGTTGAACAGCAAAAACGTAGTGTAGTAACTCCCTCCCAGATGGTGTAAGGAGGGACCTCACGTGGTGTAGTAGTTCCCTCACAGATGGTGTTATGAGGGGCCTCACGTGGTGTAGTAATTCCCTCACAGATGGTGTTATGAGGGCCTCACGTGTATGTAATTCCCTCACAGATGTGGTGTTATGAGGGGGCCTCACGTGGTGTAGTAATTCCCTCACAGATGGTGTTATGAGGGGGCCTCACGTGGTGTAGTAATTCCCTCACAGATGGTGTTATGAGGGGGCCTCACGTGGTGTAGTAATTCCCTCACAGATGGTGTTATGAGGGGGCCTCACGTGGTGTAGTAATTCCCTCACAGATGGTGTTATGAGGGCCTCACGTGGTGTGTGTCCTCACAGATGGTGTTATGAGGGGCCTCACGTGGTGTAGTAACTCCTTCACATATGGTGTTATGAGGGGCCTCACGTGGTGTAGTAATTCCCTCACAGATGGTGTTATATGAGTGAGGTGTGGTTTCAGGCCTTCCTATCGTAGACGGATTAACACATCGCTGGTAGTTGGATCTCACGGGCCGTTATCACTGGGTACCTGGGACCTCACTGTGTGAAAGGTCAACTTGGGTACCACTGTTACTGTTGAGTTGTTCTCACTGACTTAAGCACTGTTCACCACTGTTCACCTCTGTTTAACACTGGTTCCATTTCTTTCCTAAACGAAATAGTAACTTCTGGCGAGAACACGTTGATATTCCGGTGGGGAGGAGGGTTCAGGGGAGGGAGTTGGTATGGGCCAACATAACAGTTGACCTGGCTGCTCCGAGAGGAGCGCCAGGTACGTCTTGACCCTTCTGTGGTCAAGGATGTAGTGGTGTGTGTGTGTATGTGTGGAGTTATTACCAGTTTGTATATGTGTGTGTGTGTGTGTCTGTGTATGTATTTATTACCATTGTGTGTATGTGTGTGTGTGTGTTTGTGTGTGTGTGTGTGTGGAGTTATTAATAATAATAATAATAATAATAATAATTAACGGTTTATTGAAAAAGTTCTGCAGCCCGAAGGCTGAAAATATACATTGGACATAAATGACTTATTACATACATTGGTGGTTTAACAAAAGCCTTCATTAGAGAAAGGTGAAGGAACATACAGTGAACATACAGATTAATGTAGGTGTTGAACAGCAAACACGTAGTGTAGTAACTCCCTCCCAGATGGTGTTAGGAGGGACCTCACGTGGTGTAGTAGTTCCCTCGCAGATGGTGTTGTGAGGGGCCTCACGTGGTGTAGTAATTCCCTCACAGATGGTGTTATGAGGGGCCTCACGTGGTGTAGTAATTCCCTCACAGATGGTGTTATGTGGGGCCTCACGTGGTGTAGTAAGTCCCTCACAGATGGTGTTATGAGGGGCCCTCACGTGGTGCAATAATTCCCTCACAGATAGTGTTATGAGGGGCCTCACGTGGTGTAGTAATTCCCTCACAGATGGTGTTAAGAGGGGCCTCACGTGGTGTAGTAATTCCCTCACAGATGGTGTTATGAGGGGCCTCACGTGGTGTAGTAATTCCCTCACAGATGGTGTTATGAGGGGCCTCACGTGGTGTAGTAATTCCCTCACAGATGGTGTTATGAGGGACCTCACGTGGTGTAGTAGTTCCCTCACAGACGGTGTTCTATGAGTGAGGTGTGGTCCCAGGCCTTCCTATCGTAGACGGATTAACACATCGCTGGTTGTTGTTGGGTCGGGCCGTTATCACTGGGTACCTGGGACCTCACTGTTGAGTTGTTCTCACTGACTTAAGCACTGTTCACCACTGTTCACCTCTGTTTAACACTGGTTCCATTCCTTTCCTAAATGAAATAGTAACTTCTGGCGTGAACTTGTTGATATTCCGGTGGGGAGGAGGGTTCAGGGGAGGGAGTTGGTATGGGCCAACTTAACAGTTGACCTGGCTGCTCCTAGAGGAGCGCCAGGTACGTCTTGACCCTTCGGTGGTCAAGGATGTGTGTGTGTGTGTGTATGTGCAGTTATTACCACTGTGTATGTGTGTGTGTATGTGTATGTGCGTGTGTGTGTGGAGTTATTTCCAGTGCGTGTGTATGAGTGAGTGAGTGTGTGTGTGTGTGTGGAGTTATTTCCAGTGTGTGTGTGTGTGTGTGTGTGTGTGTGTGTGTGTGTGGGTTATTCCCAGTGCGTATGTGTGTGAGTATGTGTGGGTGTATGTGTGGAGTTATTACCAGTTTGTATGTGTGTGTGTGTGTGTGTGTGTGTGTGTGTGTGTGTGTGTGTGTGTGGGTTATTACCAACGTGTGTGTTTGTGTGTTTGTGCGTGTGTGTGGAATTATTACCAGTGTGTGTGTGTGTGTGTGTGTGGGTTAATACCAGTGTGTGTGTGTGTGTGTGTGTGTGTGTGTGTGTGGGTTATTACCAGTGTGTGTGTGTGTGTGTGTGTGTGTCTGTGTATGGGTTAATACCGAGGTGTGTGTGTGTGTGTGTGTGTGTGTGTGTGTGTGTGTATACATGTGTGTGTGTGTGTATATGTGTGTGTGTATACGTGTATGTGTATAATAATAATAATAATAATAATAATAATAAACGGTTTTATTGAAAAAGTTTGCAGCCCGAAGGCTGAAAATATACATTGGACATAAATGACTTATTACATACATTGGTGGTTTAACAAAAGCCTTCATTAGAGAAAGGTAAAGGAACATACGGTGAACATACATATTAATGTAGGTTTTGAACAGCAAACTCGTAGTGTAGTAACTCCCTCCCAGATGGTGTTAGGAGGAACTCACGTGGTGTAGTAGTTCCCTCAGATGGTGTTATGAGGGACCTGGCGTGGTGTAGTGATTCCCTCGCAGATGGTGTTATGAGGGGCCCCACGTGGTGTAGTAATTCCCTAACAGATGGTGTTATCAGGGACCTCACGTGGTGTAGTAATTTCCTCAAAGATGGTGTTATGAGGGACCTCACGTGGTGTAGTAATTACCTCACAGATGGTGTTATGAGGGGCCTCACGTGGTGTAGTAACTCCCTCACAGATGGTGTTATGAGGGGCATCACGTGGTGTAGTAATTCCCTCACAGATGGTGTTATATGAGTGAGGTGTGGTCCCAGGCCTTCCTATCGTAGACGGATTAACACATCGCTGGTTGTTGTTGGGTCTCACGGGCCGTTATCACTGGGTACCTGGGACCTCACTGTGTGAAGGTTAACTTGGGTGCGACTGTTACTGTTGAGTTGTTCTCACTGACTTAAGCACTGTTCACCACTGTTCACCTCTGTTTAACACTGGTTCCGTTCCTTTCCTAAATGAAATTGTAACTTCTGGCGAGAACTTGTTGATATTCCGGTGGGGAGGAGGGTTCAGGGGAGGGGGTTGGTATGGGCCAACTTAACAGTTGACCTGGCTGCTCCGAGAGGAGCGCCAGGTACGTCTTGACCCTTCGGTGGTCAAGGATGTAGTTTGTGTGTATGTGTGTGTGTGGAGTTATTACCAATGTGTGTATGTGTGCTTGTGTGTGTGTGTGTGTGTGTGTGTGTGTGTATGAATCAGTGTGTGTGTGTGTGTGTGTGTATGTGGAGTTATTACCAGTGTGTGTAATAATAATAATAATAATAATAATAACAATTAACGGTTTATTGAAAAAATTCTGCAGCCCGAAGGCTGAAAATATACATTGGACATAAATGACTTATTACATACATTGGTGGTTTAACAAAAGCCTTCATTAGAGAAAGGTAAAGGAACATACGGTGAACATACATATTAATGTAGGTTTTGAACAGCAAACTCGTAGTGTAGTAACTTCCTCCCAGATGGTGTTAGGAGGAACTCACGTGGTGTAGTAGTTCCCTCAGATGGTGTTATGAGGGACCTGGCGTGGTGTAGTGATTCCCTCGCAGATGGTGTTATGAGGGGCCCCACGTGGTGTAGTAATTCCCTAACAGATGGTGTTATCAGGGACCTCACGTGGTGTAGTAATTACCTCAAAGATGGTGTTATGAGGGACCTCACGTGGTGTAGTAATTACCTCACAGATGGTGTTATGAGGGGCCTCACATGGTGTAGTAATTCCCTCACAGATGGTGTTATGAGGGACATGTGGTGTAGTAATTCCCTCACAGATGGTGTTATATGAGTGAGGTTTGGTCTTAGGCCTTCCTATCGTAGACGCTTTAACACATCGCTGGTTGTTGTTGGGTCTCAAGGGCCGTTATCACTGGGTACCTGGGACCTCACTGTGTGAAGGTTAACTTGGGTACGACTGTTATTGTTCAGATGTTCTCACTGACTTTAGCACTGTTCACCACTGTTCACCTCTGTTTAACACTGGTTCCGTTCCTTTCCTAAATGAAATTGTAACTTCTGGCGAGAACTTGTTGATATTCCGGTGGGGAGGAGGGTTCAGGGGGAGGGGGTTGGTATGGGCCAGCCAACGAGTTGACCTGGCTGCTCCGAGAGGTATAAGGTACTTCATAAACCCTTCGGTGGTCAGGATGTGAGTTGTGTGTGTATGTGTGTGTGTGGAGTTATTACCGTGTGTGTATGTGTGTGTGTGTGTGTGTGTGTGTGTGTGTGTGTGTGTATGAATCGGTGTGTGTGTGTGTGTGTGTGTGTGTATGTGGAGTTATTACCGAGTATGTGTGTGTGTGTGTGTGTGTGTGTGTGTGTGTGTGTGTGTCTGTGTGTGTGGAGTTATTTTTCGGTGTGTGTGTGTGTGTGTGTGTGTGTGTGTGTGTGGGTGTGCAATTGTGTGTGTGTGTGTGTGGGTTATTACAGTGTGTGTGTGTGTGTGTGTGTGTGTGTGTGTGTGTGTGTGTGTGTGGGTTATTACCAGTGTGTGTGTGTGTGTGTGTGTGTGTGTGTGTGTGTGTGTGTGTGTGTGTGTGTGTGTGTGTGTGAGTGTGTGTGGAGTTATTACCAGTGAGCGTGTGTGTGTGTGTGTGGAGTTATTACCAGTGTGTGTGTGTGTGTGTGTGTGTGTGTGTGTGTGTGTGTGTGTGTTGCGTGTGTGTGTGTGTGGGTTGTTACCAGTGTTAGGTGTGTGTGTGTGTGGGTTATTACCAGTGTGTGTGTGTGTGTGTGTGTGTGTGTGTGTTTAGTTATTACCAGTGTGTGTGTCTGTGTGTGTGTGTGTGTGTGTGTGTGTAATAATATGTATATATATATAATAATAATAATATTGATAATAATAATAATAATAATAATAATAATAATAATAATAATAATAATAATAATAATAACAATAAACGGTTTATTGAAAAGGTTCTGCAACCCGAAGTCTGTAAATGTACATTGGACATAAATGACTTAATACATACTTTGATGGTTTTACAAAAGCCTTCACTACAGAAAGTTAAAGGAACAAACAGTGAACCTACAGATTAATGTTAACAGTGGAGGTCACATAGATCATGTGCGCTGAGGTGTTGAACACCAGACACGTAGTGTAGTAACTCCTTCACAGATGGTATTATGAGGGGGCCTGGCGTGTTGTAGTGATTCCCTCACAGATGGTGTTATGAGGGGCATCACATGGTGCATTAATTCCCTCACAGATGGTGTTATGATGGGCTTGACGTGGTGTAGCAATTCCCTCACAGATGGTATTATGACGGGCATCACGTGGTGTAGTAATTCCTTCGCAGATGGTGTTATGAGGGGCTTGATGTGGCGTAGTAATTCCCCCACATATGGTGTTTTGAGGGACATCACGTGGTGTAGTAATTCCCTCCCAGGTGGTGTTATGAGTTATCTCACGTGGTGTAGTAATTCCCTCACAGATGGTGTTATGAGGGGCTTGACGTGGTGTAGTAATTCCCTCACAGATGGTGTTATGAGGTGCCTGACGTTGTGTAGTAATTCCCTCCCAGATGGTGTTATGAGGGGCTTGACGTGGTGTAGTAATTCCCTCCCAGATGGTGTTATGAGGGATCTCACGTGGTGTAGTAATTCCCTCATAGATTGTGTTATGAGGGGCCTCACGTGGTGTAGCAATTCCCTCACAGATGGTATTATGACGGGCATCACGTGGTGTAGTAATTCCCTCACAGATGGTGTTATGAGGGGCTTGATGTGGTGTAGTAATTCCCTCACAGATGGTGTTATGAAGGGCTTGATGTGGTGTAGTAATTCCCTCACAGATGGTGTTATGAAGGGCTTGATGTGGTGTAGTATTTCCCTCACAGATGGTGCTATGAGGGGCATCACGTGGAGTAGTAATTCCTTCCCAGCGGTGAATAGTTTCAGTTGCTACCTGATCTAACTTGGAGAAGGACGTGCCCCTAAGTGCTCCCGTTAGTGACCAAAGAAAATGGCCACCTTGGATAGTTGTATGTGAGGAAGGACGACCTCCCTTGCCACTCTATTAAGTCAGCTGGGGCAGTTGAGGAGTGAGATTAACGCTCTAAAGGGGGAAAATGAAGCCCTCAGGACTGAACTCCTTCATGTAGGTGTCCTGCCTAGCAGGACACCTGCGAAGGCGGAGCAGGCGTGGAGAGTGTTTGTCTCCAAGGGGACTAGGGTAAGACTTAGGAAAGCTGACCAGGGTGTGGAGTGCAGTAACCCCTACCAGGTGTTGGAGGAAGCTGAGGGGAAGAGAAGAGGCAGGACGGTGTAGTGCAAGGAGAGGAAAGGGCAGTTGTACAAATCCTGCCCAGAGGTAAGGTCGTGGTAGTTGGGGGCAGCCAGGTAAGGTTTTTCGATAGGACTTTTTGTGTAAGAGATAGGAAAAGTAGGACTAGGGTGTGTTTTCCTTGGGCTGGGATAGTGCATGTAGCTGAGAGGATAGATAGGGTTTTGTCAGGGGAGGGTACCAATCCAGTAGTTTGTCTTAGTGTGGGAGGAAACGAGGAAAGGTTAGGAGTGAGGAGCTTTTCAGAAGGTATAGGGAGGCGCTGGGGAAGATTAGAGACATGGGAGGGATCCCGATAGTATGTGGTGTCTTGCCTAGAAGAGGGGTTGGTCGTGAGTGGCTGTCCAGGGCAATTGCTATAAATTGCCGACTGGAAAAACATTGTGCAAACAATGGTTGGGCATTCATTGATAGCTGGCAACGATTCTATGGCAACGACTACCTGTACAGTCGCGACGGAGTACACTTGTCTCGTGAGGGGGTAAAGACGTTGTCTGCATCCCTGGAGCGTGAAATAGTCACTCCAAAGGGGGGGGGGGGGTTTCGCCAGTAGAGAGAGGTCGGGGAAAGTGGGAGTAAAAAAACAAGCAGGTCCTAAGAAATAAAATTGGTTAATCAGGACAAGGGGTAAAACAGGACCAGGGAAGGGTAGGTTTAAATGTATACTATACCAAAGGTAGCAGCGTTAGAAATAAAATAGACTTGCTGAGAGCGGTTGTATGTACCGAGAATGTAGACGTCATAGCAATCACCGAAACTTGGATGAATCTGGCGAGCAAAATTTTTTTATCAGAGTACCACATAGAAGGGTACAACCTTTTTCACAAGGCTAGGGAAGGTAGGAAGGAGGGAGGGGTCGCACTTTTCGTCAATGATACATTAAAATGTTGTATTAATAATTCAATAAAGGGTGAAATAGGAACCGAGTCTGTATGGGTAGAAATCACGGAAGGAGGAGAATAACTAATTATGGGAGTGATTTACAGGCCCCCAAGTCTTGGGAAAGAAGCAGCTTAGCCCATATGGCAGGAAATGAGTATGGCAGCAAAATATAACAACCTGTGCATTATGGGGGGTTTCAACTTCAGAAATATAGACTGGAACAACATTGTAGGTGACTATGAATCTGAAGACTTCCTACATGCAGTACAGGAAAATTTTTTGAAACAACGAATTCCAGAACCTACTAGAGGTGACAATATATTAGACCTAGCATTAACAAATAAAGAAAATATTATCAGAGCTATCACAGTAGAGGAAGAACTAGGTAACAGTGATCACAGAGAAATCAGGTTCACCCTAAATTCGGAAACGAAAAACAATGACAATATGGTCAGAGTCCCAAACTTTCGGTTGGCGGATTATCAGGAGTTAAGAAGGTACCTAGGTGAGGTCACCAGGGAACAGTCACGTCAGTCCCCAGTAGGAAGGGGTGAGGTCATAGATGACACAACAATTGATCATGACTATAATATAATCACTAGTATACTACATAAAGCACAAGAACAAAATATACCATACAGAAAAATTAGGTCAAATAAGAATGAGCCAAGGTGGATGACCAGAAAACTTAAACATGACCGGAATAAAGAAAGGAATTTATAAGAAATTAAAGGGAAGGGAGGAGCATCTCAGAAATAGGTATAATGAACTATCTAGGAATGTTAAGAAAAATGTAAGGAAAGCAAAGAGAGACTATGAAATCAGAATAGCAAGAGAATCCAAGGCGAATCCCAAGGGATTTTTCTAGGTATATAGAACAAAGGTTAAGGACAAAGTTGGGCCTTTAAAGTCAGGGAGGGGAGAAGTGATAAATGGCAGTGAATAAATAAGCAAAGCATTGAATAGCTACTTCTTATCGGTTTTCACAGAAGAAATTCGCGAGGAAATTCCAGAGGTGGAACTGATATTTAGGGGAAAGAAAGAAGAGAAATTAAAGAATATCACTATCAGAAAAGAGGATGTTTAAGAGGATAAATAAACTAAAGAAGACAAAATCCCCGGGGCTTGATGAAATTTTCCCTCGAGTCTTGAAAAGAGTGTAGGGAACAGATTAGCGGACCCCTCATAAACTTATTTACAAAATCATTAGACACCGGAGTTGTGCCAGACTTGTGGAAACAGGCAAATGTAGTACCCATATTCAAAAAAGGAGACAGAGCATCAGCGTCAAATTACCGGCCGATCAGTTTGACGTCATTAGTGGGGAAATTTCTTGAATCAATTATAGCAGATAGCATCCGATCGCATCTAGAGAAAAGCAAATTAATCTACGACTCTCAACATGGGTTTACAAAGGAAAAATCTTGTCTAACAAATCTGCTTACGTTTTTTAGGAAAGTCTTCGAGGTAGTAGATAATGACGAAAATTACGATGCTATTTACTTAGACTTTAGCAAAGCATTTGACAGAGTACCGCATCAGAGGCTTCTGAGAAAAAATAAGGCTCATGGTATCGAGGGGAAAGTTTTAAATTGGATAAAATCATGGCTCACCGATAGAACGCAGAGGGTCAGCGTAGATGGTGTTAAATCTGAGTTGGGTCGTCTAACCAGTGGGGTTTCCCAGGGGTCAGTACTAGGCCCACTCTTGTTCATAATCTACATAAACGATCTAGATACTGGGATCAGCAGTGACATAAGCAAGTTTGCGGATGACACCAAAATAGGGCGGCAGATTAATTCAGGGCAGGATGCAAATGCACTACAGGAGGATTTATATAAACTGCAGGGGTGGTCTGAAAAATGGCAAATGAAATTCAACACCA
>NW_024737377.1:0-8394 GCF_018991925.1 Homarus americanus
ATGAAGTAATGACATAGTTCAAGATGTCTTTGACAGTGTCACATTCAATAATATAGTGCTTTAAAGGTGTATCACAAAGTTTACATGCTGAGTGTTCCGGTATGGGTACAGCGTTACTAACTAGCCAGATGTGTCTGTATCCTAACCTAATTCTGGCCACGACTACATCACACAGGCAAGTTGTTTGGACACTCTTCCTAGCCCCCTTGGTCCCTGTTCACCTACCTACTGTAGCAGTAAGTAGGTACCTGTTGTAAATCGAAAGGTTGCTAATTCGTATTCAGGGAAAGTTGTTGGAGCTTCTAAACTTGAACTGACACAATCCGAGGAGTGGTGACCCGAGGATCACAGACACTATCTCTCCCACTACAAATCCCTTCCTAACCTCCTGCTCCTTCCTATGTCCTCCCAAAATTGAACCATGCTATCGCAAAGGTAATAATACAGGTAGAGACAACAACATATTTTCCTATTGTCTTATTATATATTAATAACAGAAACGCTGCCGCCATCCCGGAGGCTATACATTGTCTCACTGTTCATTACCTCCACAATTCTTCCTCTTACTTCTTCTTCCATCAATACTTTATTAACAGTGTATGTAAGTTTCACCATGTATTGCACTACAGCGGTAGAGCAAAGTATATTTTGTTAGCAATAAACCAAAAGCATATTTTATGGCCTAATCATCACTACATAGAACACCACCCATAAAGCATGATACTAGTAGACCACAAACTGCTATAAACACCCAAAGCATATTTTATTGCCTAATCATCACTACATAGAACACCACTCATAAAGCATGATACTATTAGACCACAAACTGCTATAAACCCCAATAATATAATAGACTATACTAGTGACTATAATTGTGTTACCCAATATTTTACGAAATAATACTATAAAACATAATAATAAACACACTATTAGTGTATATTAGTTGAATGCACAATCTGATGAGAAGTAAAAAAAAAAACAACAACATAACAATAACCTATAAAGAGTGTAGAGTATTTTTGTGCAAACTATTATACTAGTAGATGGTCTAAGATAACTGTATGTGAAGGAAAAGGTGTGCTCTCCACTCAAACTTTCTTTTTATGAAATCTCCAACTCCCCAGCTGAGCGGTACGCCCAATGGGAAACAAAACGTGGCACATAACACGCCGCCCGCCAGCTCTGGCTCGGTGAATAGGAATCAGTAATCGGGCGGAGTATAAACAACACCGCCGCCAATGTGCTCCTCCCATCTCTGAGGAAATCTGGTGGGCAACTTAGTATTATATTAGTATGTAATAATAATAACAATAATAAAAATAATAATAATAATAATAATAATACTAATAATAATAAGAATAATAATAATATTAATAATAATAATATTAATAATAATAACATGCAATTACATTTTATAACACATACTAACAAAATAGTGTATAGCCTACTATACTTAACTATAATAGGTTAGGTTGCGTAGGAGGATCTAAAAAGTACAGTAGTATATACACACACACACACACATACATATAGACAACAAACTAAATTAGAAACCACACGTCAGTGAAGTTATCAAATCCTCCAGTTTCCGTCTCCACCTCCTACGCCGACTCAAGTCCCTCGGTGTTCCTGCACACGAGCTCCTCAGTGTTTACACAACATTCATACTTCCCAAGCTCACCTGGTCTTCTTCCCTAAATGCCACACAACGTAAACACCTAGAAAAAGTGCAAAAGAGGCCATGCAAGATTATTCTCTACCCTTCCTACTCCACATATCAAGAAGCGCTCAACACACTGACCGACCCTTTAGACTCTCACTGACCATCACCACGACCTCATCTGCAAATTTGGTAAGAAGCTTCTACACCATCCCCGACACCGGCTCCTACTACCACCTGAGATCCCTAGTCCGAGAATTGCTCTTCGACACCACAACCGCATCCAGCCCATACGTGCACGAACTGATCTCTATAAGAACAGCCCAGTCCCAACCATTGTAAAAATTATCGATAACTTGTAATAAATCAGTGTACTCACTCCCAGTAAACACGACTCCTTGCACTGTCACTATGTTGAAATGAACTGTAGTTTGAGCTTTTCCCCAGCTAGTTATTATATGTCTTATTTGTGTCACTCATGTTACTTGTATATTATTTGTAATTCGTAACCCATTCCCCAAATATGTAACTGTATATTTTCAGCCTTCTGGCTGCCAAGCACTTTCAATAAACCGTTAATTATTATTATTATTATTATTATTATTATTTATATGTTGGCCCATACCAACTCACTCCCCTGAACCCTCCTCCCCACCGGACTATCAACAAGTTCTTGCCATAAGGTACTACCTCATTTGGCAAAGGAATGGAACCAGTGATGAATAGTGGTGAACAGTGCTTAACTCAGTGAAAAACAACTCGGCAGTTGAGTCTTACCCAAGCTAGCTAACCACCTTCACACAGTGAGGTCCCAGGTACCCGGTTATACTTCCCCTGAGACTCCACGATAGAGAGGCCTGGGACCACACCTCACCCACTTGAATGAGTGAGTCATGTGGACCACGTGGTGTCCCCAAGATGCTACGACACCACGTAGTGAATGTTTTGCTACAGCATCATCATGTGAAGTTCCTCATAACACCATCTGTGAGGTAACTGCTACATCATCAGGCCCCTCATAACGCCATCTGTGAGGGAGTTACTACACTACGTGTCTGGTGTTCAACACCTCACCTTACATGATCTATGCGTGCAAACATTAATCTGTATGTTCACTGTGTGCTCCTTCACCTTTCTCTAATGAGGGCTTTTGTTAAACCACCAATGTATGTACTAAGTCAATTGTGTCCAATGTATACTTTCGAAAAGCCCTTGTTTGGGTTAGGTAGGAGAGAGTAGTCGTCATTATTGTCCAAGCCACATTATTTATTTCTATATATAAGTAATGTAGGCTGGTTTTTAAATACCTCAATCCCCTAACGGTGCCGTTTGTATATTAAGAAATACCGAAGCCATACAGTACAACACCAGCGAATATGAAGTATCACTGTAACCGGCAACTGTTACTCACTCATACCTACATACATATATAGAGTCTTTACAGAATGATAGCAGACACGAGGAAGACGAACAACAAGAGGAGAAGAGTTAGAAGAAAATCAACTTCAAGCTAAGAAGAAGAATACCAAGACATTTCCTCCAAACAAGAAAACAACACACACAATCAAGCCGACCAAACACTGAGAAACCATGGCGGAACCCAACATGCACCGGACGCTTGACCTGACTCTATCCTGCCGCATCCAGGCGAGTTGCTGCTTAAAGTCCCTCACGCAAGCGCTGTTTAGCCACTGCACCTATTCTATCCTCCTAAAATTCACTTCAATCCCCCCTGCCACTAGCATGTTATGTATGTATGTATGTATGTATGAATGAATGATAACTGCAACTTTGCGTATTAAAACTCATTACTCTTACCGAAGTAATATAGTGCGTGGTTATGTTATGTCATGTTAGGATAGATTATAAACTACATTGGGTTACATTTCGTGAGGTTCGGTGACGCTACAGGAAGTTAGGTGAGGTACCTGGAGGTTAGGTGAATGTTGACTGACTGACTGACAATTATTAGGAAGTGGTTCCAACACGTTCACGCACAACCTATACTCATACCACAAGTCCAGAATTAGAGAGGATCATGTTATTGGATATATTTTCAACGATTTACTCAGTGTCTAACCAACTCTTTTGCGATTTAAATGTGGACCTAAAATTAGGTCCGTATATTTGTTTGTCGTGGTGGTGGTGGTGGTGTGCGCCCGTCCATCAGGTTGATTAACCACCAAAACCATAAAGGGTGCGGCCCTGCCGTTTCAGGGCATAAGCCACATCCATGGCGGTGACGGTCTTCCTTTTTGCGTGCTCGGTGTAGGTGACGGCGTCACGGATGACGTTCTCCAGAAACACCTTGAGGACGCCGCGGGTCTCCTCGTAGATGAGGCCGGATATACGTTTAACACCTCCACGCCGAGCTAGACGACGAATGGCGGGCTTGGTGATACCCTGGATGTTGTCACGAAGCACCTTACGATGACGCTTGGCGCCACCATTTCCAAGTCCCTTGCCTCCTTTGCCTCGTCCAGTCATGTTGTTGTGGTTGCTACTACAGGTGGTCCTGGTGTGGCTTCGCCCACGGTTTGGTGGGAGTAGGTGGCGTGCTGTGGACGCAGCGGTAGTATCGTTCATCCAAGGCCGTCCCTCCCTCTTGGAGGTGGGGCGTAGCTTGCGGATGACGCATGCGGCACTCGTGGCCAATGAGGTGGCCACTGAGGTGGAGAATGTCTGTATATAAGCCCGCCCGCCTGCCAGGCCGCCACTCATCACATCGCTCCTGAACGAAGAAGACCTCTCAACAAGACCTCCTGCTGGACCCGGAACTCTGAAGACCGCCCTCTCCCTTGTACCATCGTTGGCCATCTTCCCGGACCGGACCACCCACGACTGTCATCGTCCACAACAACTCACGAGCGTTCTCGGTTTATCGAGCATTAGCTTGCCCTCCCCACTGGTGGTGTGAGTGACCCACACTCCAGCTGGAGAGCAGTTATAGCGCGATATTCCCGGCGTGGTTTGAGCTCTTTTCCTTCTACTACCATTTTTCCTTTTTCGCTCTGGCCTAGGGACCTGCACCCTCAAAAGTGTATTCGTCCTGCGGTCCCCCCTGTAACTGTTCACCTCCCTCCCAGGAGATTGTGAACACGCAAGGGGGTCGGAGCAAAACCCTCCCCAGCCGAGTCTTTCCAGGAAAACCGTGATCGTGCGGGTCCACCTGGAAAGAGGGTAGCCATCCTTATCCTTCCCAAATAGGCACACTTAGCTCACGTCTATAAGTGAGCAGTCACATACACTAGGAAGTAGGCTTCCCCAATCGGGGCTCCGTGAGAGAAGCTCAGGAACCACTCTACGACCACCAGCTAGTGGGGAGTGCTGTAATTCCTTTGCTATTTACTCAACCGGAATAGGCAAAAAAAAAAAAAAAAAAAAAAAAAAAAAAAAAACAACAACAACAACAACAACAACAACCCGGTTATGGAGCGCGTACGCCCTCCTAACCGCGATCCCCGCCTGAACCGCCAACCTGACGACCCGAACCACGACAGGCTTCGCACAGAGAAAGCAGACCAGTTACGCGCCTTCAATGAAGCCCTGAAAAGTAGGAACTCTGCCACCACCTCCAACAACTCCACCACCACCACCACCTCCACCACCACCACCACTGCTACCGCTACTGAGGACAACTGGACGAAGGTAGAAAATAAGAAACGCCGACGTGCCTTTTCGGGAAACGATTGCCGTCAAGCAACCCCCAAGGCACCATCGCCTGGCTGCAAATTCGGATCCAGCCGGACGCAAAACAACGCGTGCAGGGGTGAAAGCAAAACCCACTAGCCAAGTTCTCAGTGCGGCCCAACCTAAAGGGGGAGATGATCGTTCACCCCAAAGACAAGAACTCCGCCACCACCCTCGACACTTACCTACAAAACACCACCACCATTACTTCAACCAAGCTAGACCCCGCCCAGAAACTGATGAAGTCGGTAGTCCTCCGGTACCCAAAGGAACTACCTCTCGAACCCCTGGAGAACCACACGAAGATCCTAAAAGCCGAGAGATGCTCTCCCCTGTCCGACAAGACGGCCACCACGAAACAAGTCCTCATAACGCACTACGGCTCACCCCCCAGCACCATAGACCTCAAAACCTGGGGGATCTACGAAGTGAGGCCCTTCGTCCCAGAGCCCCTGCGATGCTTCAGATGCCAGAAATACGGGCACCATCAGACAAGGTGCACGTACAGGGAAATCTGCGCAGTCTGCGCACAGAAGCACGGCACACAGTCCTGCCTCACCAAGCTGAAAAATGGGGAAAAAATTGCCCCCAAGTGTGCCAACTGCGGGGGCAAACACCACGCCTGGAATCCTGGATGCTCCGAGAGAACAAAGAGGGTCCAGGCAAACCGACCAGCAGCAAGACCGGCCCCCACCGCCCACACACCAGCCCCACCAAGTACCTTCGTGTGGGGAACCCAAAGGCCAAAACAACAAAGACAACCTCCTCAGCCGGTCAACACCCAAAGTGCAGCCCAGTTTCCTGGCCTCACTACAGCCACACCTCAGCCACCCAAGCAGCAGACAACGACAACCACGAGCAAGACAAAAGAAGCACACACCAAGGCACCAGAAGGAATGATACACGTATCAGACCTAGCCAAGGTACTGACAACCTTCGCGGAGGCCTAGCCGGACTACTGGGCCACAAGATCCAACCCACACAGCTCCAAACACTCATGGGGAGCGTCCTCGGGCAAGTCGCCACAGCTCCAGCCACCTCAGTGGAGGAAGCCACGCCGGTCATCACACGAGTGACAGCCGAGGTACACTCTACACCGAAGAAGGCCACCAGAGAACCCAAGATACCGACAGCTCCCAGAAAGAAACTGGACGTTTCAACTCCCCTAAACCGAACCACGGCCCAGAAGGCAAAAACCACAGAACACGAAGACATGGACCTGATCCAGTTGGAATCGAACTTGGACATTTCCATCGAGGACCACCAGAAGTCCCCGATGAAACAGTGGTGGAAAACGTCAGCACCCTGAACATCCTAACATGGAATGCTCAGGGCATCAAAAACAAGAAACACCTCCTACAAGAAGCAGCAGCCAAGGACAAGCTTGACATCATACTGCTACAAGAAACACTTCTACAAGAACACCGCTGTTTCAAATTCAGTGGTTACAAGACATACAGGAGGCATTTCACGCAGGCGTCAACAAGAGGATGTATGATCTTGGTCAAGTCAAGCATACCCTCCGCCGATGTTACGCAGCAATTTCCATGTGGGGAAAACATCGAGACACAGGCCGTCAAAGTAACCCTCCAAGAACGGGAATTAACTGTTCACAACATCTACAAGAACCCAAGGGGCTCACTGGAGGTTACTCAGTTATTTGCTTCGGCCGCCGACCACGCCACACTCATAGGAGGGGATTTCAACGCACATCATCCCTTCCTAAGCTCGGCAAGCCCCACAAATGAAGACGGCCTACACCTATACACCACCTTTCAAGATACACCCGAGATCTGCCTCCTGAACACCGGAGAGCCCACCCACACTAGGGGAGGAAGGCTAGATCTAACCTTCGTCTCCAGTGCACTACAGCCTTTGGCCTCCTGGCAGATACACCCCACGCTGACCAGTGACCACTTCGCCACCCTAACAACGCTGAAGGTGAACAAACTCCCCACTCCACCCCCCCCGAGATGGAGATACAACACTCAAAAGGCAGACTGGGGACTCTTCAAGAAACACCTAGCTAAGTGGCGCGAAAAATCACAGCCGGCCGGCGCAGCACCCGCGGATGAGACAACCCTCCACCACCAATTGGTCGAGGCGTTTCACCTAGCGGCAGAAGAGGCTATCCCAAAAACAAAACCCACATCAAGACAGTACAATGATTACTGGTACTACTGTCCCAGGGTGAAAGAACTCAACCACAGAGTGAACATGGCCCGAAGAAACTACAGGAGACATCCCACGGCAACAAACAGACATCTCCTGCAAGTCATAGTCAAGGATACCAGGGAAGAGAAGGAAGAAATTAAAAACGTAAGCTGGCTCAAGTGGTGCTCCGAACTGAACGAGCACACCTCCCTGGGCAAGATGTGGGCCCAGATCCGAAGGGCATCTGGGAAGGCAACACCACCACCACCAACTCATCCCAACCCAGAAGAGGAAGCCGAGAGACTTGCAAAACTGTTCTCTGACCGAGCAGCAACGAAGAACCTCCCGAGACAGGCGGAGGAGACACAACGGCGCCTGCGACAGGTCAGACTCCAGATGATCGAAGAGGCCTGCAACAGTGAAGATGACACTGACAGACCATTCAACCAGCAAGAACTCCAGAAGTCGCTAAAACGAAGCAAGGATACAGCTCCAGGGGCTGACAGGATAACCTACTCCATGCTCTCTCATGCCGGTACAGCCGGACACGAGGCTCTGCTGCAAGCCATCAATGCTTCGTGGACAGCACAAAGACTCCCACCGGAATAGAAGAAGGCAGATGTACAGCCCATTCCGAAGCCCAGAGAACCAGACAAACCGAGGCCCATCTCCCTTCTCAGCTGCATAGCGAAGACGGGAGAAAGAATGGCTCTCAACCGACTCAAGTGGAAAGTAGGCAGCCCACACCCTCACATCTTTGCTTACACCAAGAACACCGGCACAGGCAACAACATCGCCGAGATACTCAGCACAGTGGACAACAAACCAGCTCTGGTGGTCTTCCTCGACCTGGAGAAGGCCTTCGAACTAGCAAATCCATTGGCCATTAC
>NW_024737378.1:0-14853 GCF_018991925.1 Homarus americanus
GGTTTGAATCCTGGTAGGGTGAGGTGTTGATTATATGTAGAAGTCCGAGTGATTTATTGGGCTAATGAAATATATATGGATCCTCGTGTTTCCAAGCCGCATTTGGTAAAACGTTGCTCTAATCACCTAAACGGCATGGGTGGTCCCCATTAGAGGTTCACGGCGCCATAAGCTCATTGAACAGGCTTTATGTGAAATATAGCAGAGTCTAGGACTGCTTTTATTGTCCTGGTGGCCCAGCGGTAGCGTTCCCCGGTCACAATTATAAGATCGTTGGTTCAAATCCTGGTGGGGTGAGGTGTTGATTACATGTAGAAGTCCGCGTGCTTTAATGGTCTAATGAAATATATATGGATCCTCGGGTTTCGAAGCCACATTTGGTAAAACGTTGCTCTGATCACCTAAGCGGCACGGGGGTCCCCATTAGAGGTTCACGGCGCCATAAGCTCGTTGAACAGGCTTTGTGTGAAATATAGCAGAATCTAGGACTGCTTTTATTGTCCTGGTGGCCCAGAGGTAGCATTCGCCCGTCACAGTTAGAAGATCGTGGGTTCAAATCCTGGTGGGGTGAGGTGTTGATTATATGTAGAAGTCCGCGTGCTTTATTGGGCTAATGAAATATATATGGATCCTCGTGTTTCGAAGCCGCATTTGGTAAAAAGTTTATTCTGATCACCTAAGCGGCACGGGTGGTCCCCATTAGGGGTTCTGGGCGCCACAAGCTCGTTGAACAGGCTTTGTGTGAAATATAGCAGAGTCTAGGAATGCTTTTTATCTCCTGGTGAGCCAGAGGTAGCGTTCCCCGGTCATAATTAGAAGATCGTGGGTTCGAATCCTGGTGGGGTGAGGTGTTGATTATATGAAGAAGTCCGCGTGCTTTATTGGGCTAATGAAATATATATGGATACTGTGTTTCGAAGCCGCATTTGCAAAACGTTGTCTGAATACCTAAGCGGCATGGGTGGTCCCTCTATCAGAGGTTCACAGCCGCATAAGCTCGTTGAACAGGGCTTTTGTGTGAACATTGCAGAGTCTAGACTGTTGTCCTGGTGCCTTAGAGTGTGCCTCTGTCGCCAAATTATAAACGTGGGTTCAAACTGGTAAGGAGTAGTGTTGATTAAATGTAGAAGTCCGCTAAGTTTTTATTGGGCTAATGAAATATATATGATCCTTCTTGTTTCGAAGCCGCATTTGCAAAATGTTGGTCTGATCACCTAAGCAGCACGGGTGGTCTCATTACAGGTTCACGGCGCCATAAGCCTTGAACAGGTTTTGTGTGAAATATAGCAGAAATGTTAGACTGCTTTTATTGTCCTTGGTGGCCCAGAGGTAAGTGTCCCCCGGTCACAATTATAAGATTGTGGGTTCAAACTTGTAAGTGAGGTGTTGATTATATGTAGAAGTCCGCGTGCTTTATTGGGTTAATGAAATATATATGGATCCTCGTGTTTCGAAGCCAGATTAGGTAAAACGTTGCCCTGATCACCTAAGCGGCACGGGTGGTCCCCATTAGAGGTTCATGGCGCCATAAGGTCGTTGAACAGGCTCTGTGTGAAATATAGTAGAGTCTAGGACTGCTTTTATTGTCCTGGTGGCCCAGAGGTAGCACACCCCGGTCACAATTATAATATCATTGGTTTGAATCCTGGTAGGGTGAGGTGTTGATTATATGTAGAAGTCCGAGTGATTTATTGGGCAAATGAAATATATATGGATCCTCGTGTTTCCAAGCCGCATTTGGTTAAACGTTGCTCTGATCACCTAAGCGGCACGGGTGGTCCCCTATAGTGGTTCATAGCGCCATAAGCTCGTTGAACAGGCTTTGTGTGAAATATAGTAGAGTCTAGCACTGCTTTTATTGTCCTAGTGGCCCAGAGGTAGCGTTCCCCGGTCACAATTATAAGATTGTGGGTTTGAACCCTGGTGGGGTGAGGTGTTGATTATATGGAGAAGTCCGCTTGCTTTATTGGGCTAATGAAATATATATGGATCCTCGTGTTTCGAAGCCGCATTTGGTAAAACGTTGCTCTGATCACCTAAGCGGCACGGGTGGTCCCTATTAGAGGTTCACGGCGCCATAAGCTCGTTAAACAGGCTTTGTGTGAAATATAGTAGAGTCTAGGACTGCTTTTATTGTCCTGGTGGCCCAGAGGTAGCATACCCCGGACACAATTATAATATCATTGGTTTGAATCCTGGTAGGGTGAGGTGTTGATTATATGTAGAAGTCCGAGTGATTTATTGGGCTAATGAAATATATATGGATCCTCGTGTTTCCAAGCCCCATTTGGTAAAACGTTGCTCTGATCACCTAAGCGGCACGGGTGGTCCCCATTAGAGGTTCACGGTGCCATAAGCAAGCTGGAACAGGCTTTGTGTGAAATATAGCAGAGTCTAGGAATGCTTTTATTGTCCTGGTGGCCTAGAGATAGAGTCCTCGGGTCACAATTATAAGATCTGTGGGTTCAAATCCTGGTGGGATGAGGTGTTGATTATATGTAGAAGTCCGCGTGCTTTATTGGGCTAATGAAATATATATGGATCCTCGTGTTTCGAAGCCGCATTTGGTAAAAAGTTTATTCTGATCACCTAAGCGGCACGGGTGGTCCCCATTAGAGGTTCTGGGCGCCACAAGCTCGTTGAACAGGCTTTGTGTGAAATATAGCAGAGTCTAGGAATGCTTTTAATCTCCTGGTGAGCCAGAGGTATGCTCTCGTCATAATTAGAAGATCGTGGGTTCGAATCCTGGTGGGGTGAGGTGTTGATTATATGTAGAAGTCCGCGTGCTTTATTGGGCTAATGAAATATATATGGATCCTCGTGTTTCGAAGCCGCATTTGGTAAAACGTTGCTCTGATCACCTAAGCGGCATGGGTGGTCCCCATTAGAGGTTCACGGCGCCATAAGCTCGTTGAACAGGCTTTGTTTGATATATAGTAGAGTCTAGGACTGCTTTTATTGTCCCGGTGGCCCAGAGGTAGCGTTCCCCGGTCACAATTATAAGATCGTGGTTCAAATCCTGGTGGGGTGAGGTGTTGATTAAATGTAGAAGTCCGAGTGCTTTATTGGGCTAATGAAATATATATGGATCCTTCTTGTTTCGAAGCCGCATTTGGTAAAATGTTGGTCTGATCACCTAAGCAGCACGGGTGGTCCCCATTACAGGTTCACGGCGCCATAAGCTCGTTGAACAGGCTTTGTGTGAAATATTGCAGAGTCTAGGACTGCTTTTATTGTCCTGGTGGCCCAGAGGTAGCGTTCCCCGGTCACAATTATAAGATCGTGGGTTCAAATCCTGGTGGGGTGAGGTGTTGATTAAATGTAGAAGTACATGTGCTTTATTGGGCTAATGAAATATATATGGATCCCTCTTGTTTCGAAGCCGCATTTGGTAAAATGTTGGTCTGATCACCTGTTGCACGGGTGGTCCCCATTAGAGGTTCATGAGCCATAAGGTCGTTGGAACAGGCTTTGTGTGAAATATAGTAGAGTCTAGGACTGCTTTTATTGTCCTGGTGGCCCAGAGGTAGCATACCCGTCACAATTATATCATTGGTTTGAATCCTGGTAGGGTGTGAGGTGTTGGATTATATGTAGAAGTCCGAGGATTTATTGGGCTAATGGTGAAATATATATGGATCCTCGTGTTTGCCGCCTTTGGTAAAACGTTGCTCTAATCACCTAAGCGGCACCGGTGGTCCCCATTAGAGGTTCACGGTGCCATAAGCAAGTTTAACAGGCTTTGTGTGAAATATAGCAGAGTCTAGGAATGCTTTTATTGTCCTGGTGGCCCAGAGGTAGCGTCCCCCCGTCACAATTATAAGATCGTGGGTTCAAATCCTGGTGGGGTGAGGTGTTGATTATATGTAGAAGTCCGCGTGCTATATTGGGCTAATGAAATATATATGGATCCTCGTGTTTCGAAGCCGCATTCGGCAAAACGTTGCTCTAATCACCTAAGTGGCACGGGTGGTCCCCATTAGAGGTTCACGGCCCATAAGCTCGTTGAACAGGCTTTGAGTGAAATATAGCAGAGTCTAGGACTGCTTTTATTGTCCTAGTGGCCCAGAGGTAGCGTTTCCTGGTCACAATTATAAGATCGTGGGTTCAAATCCTGGTAGGGTGAGGTGTTGATAATATGTAAAAGTCCGCGTGCTTTATTGGGCTAATGAAATATATATGGATCCTCGTGTTTCGAAACCGGATTTGGTAAAACGGTGCTCTGATTACCTAAGCGGCCCGGGTGGTCCCCATTAGAGGTTCATGGCGCCATAAGATCGTTGAACAGGCTTGTGTGAAATATAGTAGAGTCTAGGACTGCTTTTATTGTCCTGATGGCCCAGAGGTAGCATTCCCCGGTCACAATTATAAGATCGTGGCTTCAAATCCTAGTGGGGTGAGGCTTTGATTATATGTAGAAGTCTGCGTGCTTTATTGGGCTAATGAAATATATATGGATCCTCGTGTTTCGAAGCCGCATTTGGTAAAACGTTGCTCTGATCACCTACGCGGCACGGGTGGTCCCCTATAGTGGTTCATAGCGCCATAAGCTCGTTGAACAGGCTTTGTGTGAAATATAGTAGAGTCTAGCACTGCTTTTATTGTCCTACTGGCCCAGAGGTAGCGTTCCCCGGTCACAATTATAAGATCGTGGGTTCAAATCCTGGTGGGGTGAGGTGTTGATTATATGTAGAAGAAAGCGTGCTTTATTGGGCTAATGAAATATATATGGATCCTCGTGTTTCGAAGCCGGATTTGGTAAAACGTTGCTCCGATCACGTAAGCGGCACGTGTGGTCCCCATTAGAGGTTCATGGCGCTATAAGGTCGTTGAACAGGCTTTGTGTGAAATATAGTAGAGTCTAGAACTGCTTTTATTGTCGTAGTGGCCCAGAGGTACCATACCCCGGTCACAATTATAAGATCGTGGGTTTGAACACTGGTGGGGTGAGGTGTTGATTATATGTAGAAAGTCCGAGTGATTTATTGGGCAAATGAAATATTTATGGATCGTCCTTGTTTCGAAGCCGGATTTGGTAAAACGTTGCTCTGATCACCTAAGCGGCATGGGTGGTCCCCATTAGAGGTTCACGGTGCCATAAGCAAGTTGAACAGGCTTTGTTTGAAATATAGCAGAGTCTAGGAATGCTTTTATTGTCCTGGTGGCCCAGAGGTAGCGTCCCCCGGTCACAATTATAAGATAGTGGGTTCAAATCCTGGTGGGGTGAGGTGGTTGATTATATGAAGAGGTCCGCGTGCTTTATTGGGCTAATGAAATATATATGGCTCCTCGTGTTTTGAAGCAGCATTTGGTAATACGTTGCTCTGATCACCTAAGCGGCACAGGTGGTCCCTATTAGAGGTTCACGGCGCCATAAGCTCGTTGAACAGGCTTTGTGTGAAATATAGCAAAGTCTAGGACTGCTTTATTGTCCTGGTGGCCCAGAGGTAGCGTTCCCCGGTCACAATTAGAAGATCGTTGGTTCGAATCCTCGTGGGGTGAGGTGTTGATTATATGAAGAGGTCCGCGTGCTTTATTGGGCTAATGAAATATATATGGCTCCTCGTGTTTTGAAGCAGCATTTGGTAATACGTTGCTCTGATCACCTAAGCGGCACAGGTGGTCCCTATTAGAGGTTCACGCCATTAGCTCAACAGGTAGAAGAGTAGCAGAGTCTAGACTGCTTTATTGTCCTGGTGGCCCAGAGTAGCATTCCCCGTCAGCTACTTAAGATCGTGTACTAAAACCCTGTGGCGAGGTTGATTAGCTGGTAGTCCGCTGCAGTTTTTGGGCTAATGAAATATACATGGATCCTCGGTTTCGAACCGATTTGGTAAAACGTTGCCTGATCACCTAAGCGGCACGGGTGGTCCCCATTAGAGGCCCATGGCGCCATAAGGTCGTTGAACAGGTTTGTGTGGAAATATATGACTCTAGGACTGCTTTTATTGTCCTGGTGGCCCAGAGGTAGCATTCCCCGGTCACAATTTAAGATCGTGGGTTCAAATCCTGGTGGCGTGAGGTGTTGATTAAATGTAGAAGTCCGCTTGCTTTTTTGGGCTAATGAAATATACATGGATCCTCGGGTTTCGAAACCGGATTTGGTAAAACGTTGCTCTGATCACCTAAGCCGCACGGGTGGTCCCCATTAGAGGTTCATGGCGCCATAAGGTCGTTGAACAGGCTTTGTGTGAAATATAGCAGAGTCTAGGACTGCTTTTATTGTCCTGGTGGCCCAGAGGTAGCATTCCCCGGTCACAATTTAAGATCGTGGGTTCAAATCCTGGTGGCGTGAGGTGTTGATTAAATGTAGAAGTCCGCGTGCTTTTTTGGGCAAATGAAATATACATGGATCCTCGGGTTTCGAAACCGGATTTGGTAAAACGTTGCTTTGATCACCTAAGCGGCACGGGTGGTCCCCATTAGAGGTTCATGGCACCATAAGGTCGTTGAACAGGCTTTGTGTTAAATATAGCAGAGTCTAGGACTGCTTTTATTGTCCTGGTGGCCCAGAGGTAGCGTTCGCCGGTCACAATTTTAAGATCGTGGGTTCAAATCCTGGTGGGGTGAGGTGTTGATTAAATGTAGAAGTCCGCGTGCATTATTGGGATAATGAAATATATATGGATCCTTCTTGTTTCGAAGCCGCATTTGGTAAAATGTTGGTCTGATCACCTAAGCGGCACTCGTGGTCCCCATTAGAGGTTCACGGCGCCATAAGGTCGTTGAACAGGCTTTGTGTGAAATATAGCAGAGTCTAGGACTGCTTTTATTGTCCTGGTGGCCCAGAGGTATCATTCCCCGGTCACAATTATAAGTTCGTGGGTTCAAATCCTGGTGGGGTGAGGTGTTGATTATATGTAGAAGTCTGCGTGCTTTATTGGACTAATGAAATATATATGGACCCTCAGGTTTCGAAGCCGCATTTGGTTAAACGTTGCTCTGATCACCTAAGCGGCACGGGTGGTCCCCATTAGAGGTTCACGGCGCCATAAGCTCGTTGAACATGCTTTGTGTGAAATATAGCAGAGTCTAGGAATGCTTTTATTGTCCTGGTGGCCCAGAGGTAGCGTTCCCCTGTCACAATTATAAGATCGTGGGTTCAAATCCTGGTGGGGTGAGGTGTTGATTAAATGTAGAAGTCCGTGTGCTTTATTGGGCTAATGAAATATATATGGATCCTTCTTGTTTCGAAGCCGCATTTGGTAAAATGTTGGTCTCATCACCTAAGCAGCACGGGTGGTCCCCATTAGAGGTTCACGGCGCCATAAGCTCGTTGAACAGGCTTTGTGTGCAATATAGCAGAGTCTAGGACTGCTTTTATTGTCCTAGTGGCCCAGAGGTAGCGTTCCCCGGTCACAATTATAAGATCGTGGGTTCAAATCCTGGTGGGGTGAGGTGTTGATTATATGTAGAAGTCCGCGTGCTTTATTGGGCTAATGAAATATATATAGATCCTCGTGTTTCGAAGCCAGATTTGGTAAAACGTTGCCCTGATCACCTAAGCGGGACGGGTGGTCCCCATTAGAGGTTCATAGCGCCATAAGGTCGTTGAACAGGCTTTGTGTGAAATATAGTAGAGTTTAGGACTGCTTTTATTGTCCTGGTGGCCCAGAGGTAGCATACCCCGGTCACAATTATAAGATCGTGGGTTTGAATCCTGGTAGAGTGAGGTGTTGATTATATGTAGAATTCCGAGTGATTTATTTGGCTAATGAAATATTTATGGATCCTACTTGTTTCGAAGCCGGATTTGGTAAAACGTTGCTCTGATCACCTAAGCGGCATGGGTGGTCCCCATTAGAGGTTCACGATGCCATAAGCAAGTTGAACAGGCTTTGTGTGAAATATAGCAGAGTCTAGGAATGCTTTTATTGTCCTGGTGGCCCAGAGGTAGCGTCCCCCGGTCACAATTATAAGATCGTGGGTTCAAATCCTGGTGGGGTGAGGTGTTGATTATATGTAGAAGTCCGCCTGCTATATTGGGCTAATGAAATATATATGGATCCTCGTGTTTCGAAGCCGCATTCGGTAAAACGTTGCTCTGATCACCCAAGTGGCACGGTGGTCCCTATTATGTTCACGGCGCCCATAAGCCTCGCTTGAACAGGCTTCGTGTTAGGCAGAGTTCAGGGACTGTTTTATTGTCCTGGTGGTCTAGAGGTAAAGTATCTCCGGGTCACAATTTTAAGATCAGGTTCAAACAAATAGGTGAGGTGTTGATTATATGTAGAAGTCTGCGTGCTTTATTGGGCTAATGAAAAATATATGGATCCTCGGGTTTCGAAGCCGCATTTGGTAAAACGTTGCTCTGATTACCTAAGCGGCACGGGTGGTCCCCATTAGAGGTTCACGGCGCCATAAGCTCGTTGAACAGGCTTTGTGTGAAATATAGGAGAGCCTAGGAATGCTTTTAGTCTCCTGGTGAGCCAGAGGTAGCGTTCCCCGGTCATAATTAGAAGATCGTGGGTTCGAATCCTGGTGGGGTGAGGTGTTGATTATATGAAGAAGTCCGCGTGCTTTATTGGGCTAATGAAATATATATGGATCCTCGTGCTTCGAAGCCGCATTTGGTAAAACGTTGCTCTGATCACCTAAGCGGCATGGGTGGTCCCCATCAGAGGTTCACGGCGCCATAAGCTCGTTGAACAGGTTTCCCCTTAGGAATATATGAGTCTAGAATGTTTTACACCTGAAGATTCTCAATGCCAATTCTTTAAAGATCGTGGGTCTAAATGGTGGGTGAGGTGTTGATTATATGTAGAAGTCTGTGCTTTATTGGGCTAATGAAAACATATGGATCCTCGGTTTCAAGCCGCATTTGCAAAACGTCTGATTAATTTAAGCGGCACGGGTGTCCTAGAGGCCTCAAATAGCAAGCTCGTTGGAACAGGCTTTGTGTGAAATATAGGAGAGTCTTAGGAATGTTTAAATACCTATGGAGCCAGAGGTAGCGTTCCCCGGGTCATAAAATTAAAGATCGGGGTTCGAATCCTGGTGGGGGTGGAGGTGTTGATTATATGAAGAAGTCCGCGTGCTTTATTACTAATGAAATATATATGGATCTCGTGGCTTCGAAGCCGCACGGTAAAACGCTGTTTCTATCACCTTAAGCTGCATGGGTGGTCCCTATCAGAGGTTCACGGCGCCATAAGCTCGTTGAACAGGTTTTGTGTGAAACATAGCAGAGTCTAGGACTGCTTTTATTGTCCTGGTGGCCCAGAGGTAGCGTTCCCCGGTCACAATTATAAGATCGTGGGTTCAAATCCTGGTGGGGTGAGGTGTTGATTAAATGTAGAAGTCCACGTGTTTTATTGGGCTAATGAAATATATATGGATCCTTCTTGTTTCGAAGCCGCATTTGGTAAAATGTTGGTCTGATCACCTAAGCAGCACGGGTGGTCCCCATTAGAGTTTCACGGCGCCATAAGCTCATTGAACAGGCTATGTGTGAAATATAGCAGAGTCTAGGACTGCTTTTATTGTCCTGGTGGCCCAGAGTTAGCGTCCCCCGGTCACAATTATAAGATTGTGGGTTCAAATCCTGGTGGGGTGAGGTGTTGATTATATGTAGAAGTCCGCGTGCTTTATTGGGTTAATGAAATATATATGGATCCTCGTGTTTCGAAGCCAGATTTGGTAAAACGTTGCCCTGATCACTTAAGCGGCACGGGTGGTCCCCATTAGAGGTTCACGGCGCCATAAGCTCGTTGAACAGGCTTTGTGTGAAATATAGCAGAGTCTACGACTGCTTTTATTGTCCTGGTGGCCCAGAGGTAGCGTCCCCCGGTCACAATTATAAGATTGTTGGTTCAAATCCTGGTGGGGTGAGGTGTTGATTATATGTAGAAGTCCGCGTGCATTTTGGTCTAATGAAATATATATGGATCCTCGGGTTTCGAAGCCACATTTGGTAAAACGTTGCTCTGATCACCTAAGCGGCACGGGGGGTCCCCATTAGAGGTTCACGGCGCCATAAGCTCGTTGAACAGGCTTTGTGTGAAATATAGCAGAGTCTAGGAATGCTTTTAGTGTCCTGGTGGGCCAGATGTAGCGTTCCCCGGTCACAATTATAAGATCGTGGGTTCAAATCCTGGTGGGGTGAGGTGTTGATTATATGTAGAAGTCCGCATGCTTTATTGGGCTAATGAAATATACATGGATCCTCGTGTTTCGAAGCCAGATTTGGTAAAACTTTGCCCTGATCACCTAAGCGGCACGGGTGGTCCCCATTAGAGGTTCATGGTGCCATAAGGTCGTTGAACAGGCTTTGTGTGAA
Source organism: Homarus americanus (assembly GCF_018991925.1). Classification (NCBI taxonomy): domain Eukaryota; kingdom Metazoa; phylum Arthropoda; class Malacostraca; order Decapoda; family Nephropidae; genus Homarus; species Homarus americanus. The sequence continues at coordinate 10,280 of NW_024737378.1, forward strand.
ATATAGTAGAGTCTAGGACTACTTTTATTGTCCTGAGGGCCCAGAGGTAGCATACCCCGGTCACAATTATAAGATCGTGGGTTTGAATCCTGGTAGGGTGAGGTGTTGATTATATGTAGAGTCCGAGTGATTTATTGGGCTAATGAAATATATATGGATCCTCGTGTTTCCAAGCCGGATTTGGTAAAATGTTGCTCTGATCACCTAAGCGGCATGGGTGGTCTCCATTAGAGGTTCATGGCGCCATAAGGTCGTTGAACAGTCTTTGTGTGAAATATAGTAGAGTCTAAGACTGCTTTTATTGTCCTTGTGGCCCAGAGATAGCATACCCCGGTCACAATTATAAGATCGTGGGTTTGAATCCTGGTGGGGTGAGGTGTTGATTATATGTAGAAGTCCGCGTGATTTAATGGTCAAATGAAATATATATGGATCCTCGGGTTTCGAAGCCACATTTGGTAAAACGTTGCTCTGATCACCTAAGCTGCACGGGGGGTCCCCATTAGAGGTTCACGGCGCCATAAGCTCGTTGAACAGGCTTTGTGTGAAATATGGCAAACTCTAGGAATACTTTTAGTGTCCCAGGCCCAGAGTGCAGCGTTCCCTGCCCGCCACCATAAAGATCGTGGTTCAAATCCGGTGGGGTGAGGTGTTGATTATGCTGCAGTAGTCCACGTGCTTATTACACGAAATATTTATGGGATCCTTCCTGTTTCGAAGCCGCATTTGTGCAAACGTTGCTCTGATCACCTAAGCCGCACGGTGTTCCCCAATAGAGTGTTCACGGTGCCATAAGCAAGTTGAACAGGCTTTGTGTGAAATATAGCAGAGTCTAGGAATGCTTTTAGTGTCCTGGTGGCCCAGAGGTAGCGTTCCCCGGTCGCAATTAGAAGATCGTGGGTTAGAATCCTAGTGGGGTGAGGTGTTGATTATATGAAGAAGTCTGCGTGCTTAATTGGGCTAATGAAATATATATGGATCCTCATGTTTCGAAGCTACATTTGGTAAAACGTTGCTCTGATCACCTAAGTGGCACGGGTGGTCCCCATTAGAGGTTCACGGCGCCAAAAGCTCGTTGAACAGTCTTTGTGTGAAATATAGCAGAGTCTAGGACTGTTTTTAGTGTCCTGGTGGCCCAGAGGTAGCATTCCCGGTCACAATTATAAGATCGCGGGTTCAAATCCTGTGGGGTGAGGTACATTATATGTAGAAGTCTGCTTGCCTTATTGGGCTAATGAAATATTTATGGATCCTCCTTGTTTCGAAGCCGCATTTGGTAAAACGTTGCTCTGATCACCTAAGCGGCACGGGTGGTCCCCATTAAAGGTTCACGGTGCCATAAGCCTGTTGAACAGGCTTTGTGTGAAATTTAGCAGAGTCTAGGGCTGCTTTTATTGTCCTGGTGGCCCAGAGGTAGCGTTCCCCGGTCACAATTATAAGATCGTGGGTTCAAATCCTGTTGGGGTGAGGTGTTGATTATATGTTGAAGTCCGCGTGCTTTAATGGTCTAATGAAAAATATATGGATCCTCATGTTTCGAAGCCGCATTTGGTACAGCGTTGCTCTGATCACCTAAGCGGCACGGGTGGTCCCCATTAGAGGTTCACGGCGCCATAAGCTCGTTGAACAGGCTTTGTGTGAAATATAGGAGAGTCTAGGAATGCTTTTAGTCTCCTTGTGAGCCAGAGGTAGCGTTCCCCGGTCATAATTAGAAGATCGTGGGTTCGAATCCTGGTGGGGTGAGGTGTTGATTATATGAAGAAGTCCGCGTGCTTTATTGGGCTAATGAAATATATATGGATCCTCGTGCTTCGAAGCCGCATTTGGTAAAACGTTGCTCCGATCACCTAAGCGGCATGGGTGGTCCCCATCAGAGGTTCACGGCGCCATAAGCTCGTTGAACAGGCTTTGTGTGAAATATAGCAGAGTCTAGGACTGTTTTTATTGTCCTGGTGGCCCAGAGGTAGCGTTCCCCGGTCACAATTATAAGATCGTGGGTTCAAATCCTGGTGGGGTGAGGTGTTGATTAAATGTAGAAGTCCACGTGCTTTATTGGGCTAATGAAATATATATGGATCCTTCTTCTTTCGAAGCCGCATTTGGTAAAATGTTGGTCTGATCACCTAAGCAGCACGGGTGGTCCCCATTAGAGTTTCACGGCGCCATAAGCTCGTTGAACAGGCTATGTGTGAAATATAGCAGAGTCTAGGACTGCTTTTATTGTCCTGGTGGCCCAGAGTTAGCGTCCCCTGGTCACAATTATACGATTGTGGGTTCAAATCCTGGTGGGGTGAGGTGTTGATTATATGTAGAAGTCCGCGTGCTTTATTGGGTTAATGAAATATATATGGATCCTCGTGTTTCGAAGCCAGATTTGGTAAAACGTTGCCCTGATCACCTAAGCGGCACGGGTGGTCCCCATTTGAGGTTCATGGCCCCATAAGGTCGTTGAACAGGCTTTGTGTGAAATATAGTAGAGTCTAGGACTGCTTTTATTGTCCTGGTGGCCCAGAGGTAGCATATCCCGGTCACAATTATAAGATCGTGGGTTTGAATCCTGGTAGAGTGAGGTGTTGATTATATGTAGAAGTCCTAGTGATTTATTGGGCTAATGAAATATATATGGATCCTCGTGTTTCCAAGCCGGATTTGGTAAAAGGTTGCTCTGATCACCTAAGCGGCACGGGTGGTCTCCATTAGAGGTTCATGGCGCCATAAGGTCGTTCAACAGTCTTTGTGTGAAATATAGTAGAGTCTAGGACTGCTTTTATTGTCCTTGTGGCCCAGAGGTAGCATACCCCGGTCACAATTATAAGATCGTGGGTTTGAATCCTGGTGGGGTGAGGTGTTGATTATATGTAGAAGTCCGCATTCCGTAAAACGTTGCTCTGATCACCTAAGTGGCACGGGTGGGCCCCATTAGAGGTTCACGGCGCCATAAGCTCGTTGAACAGGCTTTGTGTGAAATATAGCAGAGTCTAGGACTGCTTTTATTGTCCTAGTGGCCCAGAGGTAGCGTTTTCTGGTCACAATTATAAGATCGTGGGTTCAAATCCTGGTAGGGTGAGGTGTTGATTATATGTAAAAGTCCACGTGCTTTATTGGGCTAATGAAATATATATGGATCCTCGTGTTTCGAAACCGGATTTGGTAAAACGTTGCTCTGATCACCTAAGCGGCACTGGTGGTCCCCATTAGAGGTTCATGGCGCCATAAGGTCGTTGAACAGGCTTTGTGTGAAATATAGTAGAGTCTAGGACTGCTTTTCTTGTCCTGGTGGCCCAGAGATAGCATACCCCGGTCACAATTATAAGATCGTGGGTTTGAATCCTGGTGGGGTGAGGTGTTGATTATATGTAGAAGTCAGCGTGCTTTATTGGGCTAATGAAATATATATGGATCCTCTTGTTTTGAAGCCGGATTTGGTAAAACGTTGCTCTGATCACCTAAGCGGTACGGGTGGTCCCCATTAGAGGTTCACGGCGCCATAAGCTCGTTGAACAGGCTTTGTGTGAAATATACCAGAGTCTAGGACTGCTTTTATTGTCCTGGTGGCCCAGAGGTAGCGTTCCCCGCTCACAATTATAAGATCGTGGGTTCAAATCCTGGTGGGATGAGGTGTTGATTATATGTAGAAGTCCACGTGCTTTATTGGGCTAATGAAATATTTATGGATCCTCCTTGTTTCGAAGCCGCATTTGGTAAAACGTTGCTCTGATCACCTAAGCGGCACGGGTGTTCCCCATTAGAGGTTCACGGTGCCATAAGCAAGTTGAACAGGCTTTGTGTGAAATATAGCAGAGTCTAGGAATGCTTTTAGTGTCCTGGTGGCCCAGAGGTAGCGTTCCCCGGTCGCAATTAGAAGATCGTGGGTTCGAATCCTGGTGGGGTGAGGTGTTGATTATATGTAGAAGTCCGCGTGCTTTATTGGGCTAATGAAATATATATGGATCCTTCTTGTTTCGAAGCCGCATTTGGTAAAACGTTGGTCTGATCACCTAAGCGGCACGGGTGGTCCCCATTAGAGGTTCATGGCGCCATAAGCTCGTTGAACAGGCTTTGTGTGTAATATAGCAGAGTCTAGGACTGCTCTTAGTGTCCTGGTGGCCCAGAGGTAGCGTTCCCCGGTCACAATTAGAAGATCTTGGGTTCGAATCCTGGTGGGGTGTGTTGTTGATTATATGAAGAAGTGAGCGTGCTTTATTGGGCTAATGAAATATATATGGATCCTCGTGTTTCGAAGCCGCATTTGGTAAACGTTGCTCTAATCACCTAAACGGCATGGGTGGTCCCCATTAGAGGTTCACGGCGCCATAAGCTCATTGAACAGGCTTTGTGTGAAATATAGCAGAGTCTAGGACTGCTTTTATTGTCCTGGTGGCCCAGCGGTAGCGTTCCCCGGTCACAATTATAAGATCGTTGGTTCAAATCCTGGTGGGGTGAGGTGTTGATTACATGTAGAAGTCCGTGTGCTTTAATGGTCTATTGAAATATATATGGATCCTCGGGTTTCGAAGCCACATTTGGTAAAACGTTGCTCTGATCACCTAAGCGGCACGGGTGGTCCCCATTAG
>NW_024737379.1:0-5053 GCF_018991925.1 Homarus americanus
AAAATTTCCTAAGTCCACAACACAGGAAAAAAAACTAAGTCCACACAACAACAAAAAAATACTAAGTCCACACACCATGAAAATTTTCTAAGTCCACACAACATGAAAATTTTCTAAGTCCATAAAGGATAAAAAAATTTTCCAAGTCCACAAACATAAATTAGTCCAATTCCACAAGAGGAAAAAAAACTAAGTCCACAAAGACAATATTTCAAACTCCACAAACAAAGACAATATTTCAAAGCACAAAATATGAAAAATATACCAAGTCCACACACATTGAAAATTATTACAAGTCCACAGGATAAAATAATACTAACTCCACAACATATGAAAATTTTTCTAAATCCACAAACAATGACAATATTTCCAAATACAAAAACAAACAATAAAATAATACAAAGTCCACAAACATCAACAATATAATAAGTCCACAATCGATGAAAATTATTCAAAGTCCACATACATTAAAAGTTATTCTAAGTCCACAAACATTGAAAATTATTACAAGTCCACACAAGTTAAAATAATACTAACTCCACAACATATGAACATTTATCTAAGTCCACAAACAATGAAAATTTTTACAAGTCCACGGACGTAATACATTAATACGGAGCCACAGACGATAAAACATTTTCTATATCCACAAAATATTCAAAGTCCACAAACGATAAAATAATAACAAGTCCACAAACATACCAACTACACATACACAAAGGCTAAAATAATACTAACACCACAAACATCATAAATTATTCCAAGTCCACATACATTAACAATTATTACAAGTCCACAGAGGATACAAATTATTCTAAGTCCACACAACATGACAAAAATACTCAGTCTACATTGACAATTATTCAAAGTCCACAAACGATAAAATAATAACAAGTCCAAATACATATTAATTATTCAAAGTCCACAAAGGATATTCAAAGTCCACAATCATTATACATTATTCAAAGTCCACATAAATTGAACATTATTCCAAGTACACAAACAATAAATTATTCAAACTCCACAAAATATTCAAAGTCCACACAAATTGATCATTATTCCAAGTACACAAACAATAAATTATTCAAAGTCCACACAAATTGACAATTATTCAAAATACACAAACAATGAGACATTTTCAAAGGATAACAATTATTCCAATTCCACACAAAATACACAATTATTCAAAGACCACAAACATCATCAATTATTCAAAGTCCACACGGGATAAAAAATTAGTCCGATTCCACCGGCGTAATACGTTATTCCGAGTTCGCGTGGGTCGATAATTATTGCCGGTCCTCGGACCCGACGCATAAATTTCCCGGTCCACAAAAGGCAAAACAAATTCAAAGTCGACAAACATTATCAATTATTCAAAGTCCACAAAGGTTAACAATTTCAAGTCCACAAACAACTACAGGTTGTAACTCTCTAGTCCGGCATTCTGTGCTCCGCAAACTCCCGTGGTCCAAAACAATTTTACTTTCTCCAACAGGTACATAGGCAGTTTTTTTTTTTTTCTTGCAAATTATCATTATTATAGCAGGAGTATTAAATTGTGGGTCAGTGACTTATGCCCAGGTGGGCTAATCCCCTAAAAAAAAAAAACCCCAGGAAATTAAGGTTTGTTTACATCCAGCACTTCAGCTGCTCTCTCTCTCTCTTTGTCTATAGAGTACAACATTTAACCCTTCAGCAATAAATAAGTGTTGCTTTCATATTCTTATGTACAGTAATGACGATATCTTTTCACATGTGCGCACTCACTTTTTTTATGGTTAACTACTTATATTGTTCCATTTTTTAACATTACACGTACTTCAAACGAGCATATTAATTTTTTTACATTAATTTTACTGCAGCTAAAATCAGGGTCTTATTTTCTTCAGTTTTATATGTACAACCAATCGGTCACTGGTTTTGTGAGCTTTAACGTAAACGATGCCGGCAGCCGTCTCGTCTCGTCTCGTCTCCTCTGATATTCCACGTATTAATAATAAATTCTAGTGTTAATTTTGCACACACAAACATTAATTCAATAAAAACAAATTCACAAACATCAATTAAAATATATATGAACAGTAAATAAGTGTTGCTTTCGTATTCTTACGTAAAGTAATGACGATATCTTTTCGCATGCCCACTTACGCGCGCGATCTCTTTTTTTTCTTTACCGTTATCGTTAGCTACTTCTATTGTTCCATTTATTAACATTACTTAAAACAACCATAGTCATTTTACTACAGCTACAGCCAAGGTCTTATTTTCTTCTCTTTTATATGTAGAACCAGTCAGTCACCGATTTTGTAATCGACGAAAACAATGCCGTGTGTTTTAATATTCTACGTATTATTAATGAATTGTATTGCTCATTTTGCACACAAACAGTAATTCAATAAAAAAGACATTCACTAATAAACAATAATGAATCTTTTCTACACGAGAGAAATCACGCTCTTTACGCGATTGTGCCAGTCGTCTGCACATTGGCGGGCCGTTCAAACCCGTCGAAATTCCACTTTCCGCCGTCAAAATTTCTATTTATTTATTTTTGGCTCTGTTCCAATAAAATACGTTAAGAATTAAAAACTCTCGAAATTTCACGAGCTACTATACGACATTTAACCCTTCAATATGTCTTCAAAGAGGCCGTGATGCAGAGAAAGTGGTGCTAGTGCTTCCAAGCATAAGCACAAGTCACTATCTATCCAGGAAAAGGGTCAATTTCCATGGTCCGGTCCCGAGGTTGCCCGACTAGAGGTACGACATTTCGGTCCACAAAATATCTCACTTATTCAAAGTCCACATACATGCAACACATTTTCCAAATCCACAAACCAAAATAATTTCAAACTGCACAAATGACTATACTATAATCAAACAACAACAACAAGTCAAAACATTTTTCAAACTACAAATAACTTCAATCAATTACAAACAAACATATACAAGTCTACAAATATTCGAAGACGACCGATCCGCGGACGATTGACTTTCGTCGACGACGCCACATTTTTTACGACTCCGCGAACGAATCTACGACGACAAAAAATAACTCCGCGACTCCGGCCGTTCCGGTCGATTCCGACGACGCCAAACTCCCGACAAAATATTCCCGGTGCGCAATTGACACCCTTCAAATTAAAACCAATAACTATTCCACAATCAACAATTTCACAAGTCCACAACATTAACTTACACTCTTCCACTATTTCCCGATATATAACTGCCCAAACCCGACGCGACCGCGTATTCAAACTACAGACGGTACGTGCATTCTCGTCCTCGATGACAGTTACTTTCCAAATCTAAATAGAACTCCTCCTCTTCTTAACAACAACATTTAGTCAAATATCAACACAATATATCTAATTCACACTCACAACATATATATAACAACAAATAAATACAATCCAACATACACACAGCAGCAGTAATACAACCACAAATTCAATTGGTAACAACAAACATATACAGGAACACAAAAACAACCAACAAATGGGAGTAACAACAGGATCAAGAGCAATGGGAGGGTGAGAAACAACAAGGGAATCACAATCAAACAGAGGAGGAGAAGGAACAGACGCAGAACAAGCCAAAGAATAAACGAGGAAGACATATGGCGAAGAGGAGGAGGAAAAGAAGGAAACAGGAAGAAGAAGAGGACGGACAGAAGCAGGTAGGGGGGAGAAAAACGAAGGGAGTTGCAATGAAACGGAGGGAAAAGAAGCCGCACGACAAACACGTCAAAAAAGGAGGAGGAGGACGGGGAGGCAGAGGGAAAAGACAAAAAAGGGAGGGCTTACAAATTAAACATTGTGCTCGTATTCCTTCCCCTACTCGTCCAACAAATTTTATTATTATACAAACGCCTCCACAATAAACACCTTAACACGAGTGGAGCAACACGGAGTACAGGTGAACGAGTATAAATTCATGCCAAAAATATATTACTGCTGCATTACGTATTTCCTTACCGGTAGATGTCGCTGTCTCAAAATAGGTACCCACGCGCATTCCACGACTGCCCGCTCTCAAACGCACTGCCACAATTACGTAAAACTAATACACCTGTCGAACCTTCCCGCCATTTCAAACACGCAACTCTCAGTTCAATCTACTTCCAAATCATTCTTTACGCATCTCGCGGGTATACTTCCGTAACTACTGCCGTACTTCCCCGCGGTACCTCGGAGACTTTCTTTTGTGCGCCGCCTCGTCTCCGTCCGTTCTCCGTCGGTCCTCTTTCCCGTCCCGTAAACGGACCCCGATCGACCGTATCCGCACGCGCCCGCACCCGCCGCTTTACGTACGACCCTTTCCTAAACCGCCATTTACTAAATTCGTCGTCGTCCGTCCCACGTCGAAAGGTTATTGCGATCGTCGCTTCCGCCAATTTCCCTGCAATTCCTCTACCGCGCGACTTCTTTAAAATCCCCGTCGCATCCGTTTCTCACAATTACGCCGACTCGGCACTGACGAGTCAATTCCTTTAATACCCTACAAAATATATCATTCGTTGTCCCCCCCCACCACCATCCTTATCACCTTTTACTTTATATCTTCACTAATATTTAACTACTCTCTCTGTCCTAAAAAACCCACCAAATAGTCATCATTTCTCCATTCTTATCGGTTACCACAACAACACCATCTATGTCGGTCCGATCTCCCCCGTTCTTTTACTTTCAAAAGGCGCGCCGCATTCCGTGACGTTCTACGATCGTAATCATCTCCCCAAATTAGTGCAAACACCTAGTGATCACAGGCAACATCTTCAATAAATTCATTCTCGACATGTATCGACTTCCTCCGTCTTCGCAGAGTCGGTCTCTAAAAACAATACTACAAACATTATAACAATCGTTACAAACAACACGTACATTCATTTTACACGTTAAATCGTCTTTAAAACAATCGCGCCGGCCCGACATTGATGCGTGTCTCCTTCTGCGTTGACGAGTGTCTTCCCGCACTCGGGAGTGTGGCGTTCTTCCCGTGTTCCGGAGCATCTTCCTCGCGCGTCGACCGGCGTCTTCGTCCGCAGTCG
>NW_024737380.1:0-3292 GCF_018991925.1 Homarus americanus
GGAACACAACATTACCTGCCACTACAAACACAGGAACATATCATCTACCACTAATAACATAGGAACACAACATCACATGCCACTACTAACACAGAAACACAACATCACCTGCTACTACTAACACAGTAACACAGCATCACCTGCCACTACTAACACAGGAACATGACACCACCTACCACTACTAACACTGGAACACAACATCACCTGCCACTACTAACACTGGAACACAACAACACCTACCACTACTAACACAGGAACACAACATAACCTGCCACTACTAGCACAGGAACACAACATCACCTGCCACTACTAATACAGGAACAAAACATCACCTGCCACTATGAACATAGGAACACAACATAACCTGCCACTACAAACACAGGAACACAACATCTCTTGCCACTACTAACACAGAAACACAACATCACATGCCACTACTAACACAAAAACACACCATAACCTACCACCAATAACACAGGAACACAACATCACCTGCCACCAATAACACAGGAACACAACATCACCTGCCACTACTAACACAGGAACACAACATCACCTGCCACAAATAGCACAGGAACACAACATAACCTGCCACTACTAACACAGGAACACAACATCACCTACTACTACTAACCCAGGAACACAACATAACCTGCCACTACTAACACAGAAATACAACATAACCTGCCACTACGAACACAGGAACACAACATAACCTGCCACTACTAACACAGGAACATAACAACACCTGCCACTACTATCACAGAAACACAACATAACCTACAACTACTTACACAGGAACACAACATCACCTACCACTACTAACACAGGAATACAACATCACCTGCCACTACTAACACAAGAACTCAACATCAACTGCCACCAATAACAAAGGAACACAACATCACCTGCCACTACTAACACAGAACACAACATCACCTGCCACTACTAACAGAGGAACACATCACCTGCCGCACCACCCCAACACAGCAACGCAACAACACCTGCCGCTACTAACAAAGGAACACAACACAACCTGCCACTACTAACACAGGAACACCAACGCAACCTGCCTACTAACACAGAACACCAACATCACCTACCACTACTAACACAAGAACACAACATCACCTGCCACTAATAACGGCCAAGAGCACAACATCACCTGCCTACAAACACAGGGAACATATCACCTACCACTAATAACATAGGAACACAACATCACATGCCACTACTAACACAGAAACACAACATCACCTGCTACTACTAACACAGGAACACAGCATCACCTGCCACTACTAACACAGGAACGCGACACCACCTACCACTACTAACACAGGAACACAACATCACCTGCCACTACTAATACTAGAACACAACAACACCCACCACTACTAACACAGGAACACAACATAACCTGCCACTACTAGTACAGGAACACAACATCACCTGCCATTACTAACACAGGAACAAAACATCACCTGCCACTAATAACATAGGAACACAACATAACCTGCCACTATAAACACAGGAACACAACATCTCTTGCCAATACTAACACAGAAACACAACATCACCTTCCACTACTAACACAAAAACACACCATAACCTACCACCAATAACAAAGGAACACAACATCAACAGCCACCAATAACACAGGAACACAACATCACCTGCCACTACTAACACAGGAACACAACATCACCTGCCACTACTAACAGAGGAAGACAACATCACCTACCACTACTAACACAAAAACAAAACATCACCTGCCACTACGAACACAAGAACACAACAACACCTGCCACTACTATTACAGAAACACAACATAACCTACCACTACTAACACAGGAACACAACATCACCTGCCACTACTAACACAGGAACACAACAACACCTGCCACTACTAACACCAGTGCTCAACATCACCTGCCACTACTAACACAGGGCTCAACATCTGCCACTACTATTACAAACACAGCAACATGTGCCACTACTAGCACAGGAACACCACAACACCTGCACTACTAGCACAGGGCGACATCACCTGCCACCCTACTAACACAGGAACCTGACAACATTACATGCCACTACTAACACAGGAACATGGCAGCCAACACTGCCAATGCTGCAACACAGAGACACAACATCACCTGCCACTACTAACGAGAGGGCACGCGTCACCTGCCTGGCTAACGCACCAGGGGAACCAACTCCTGCCGCTACTAACAAAGGGAACTGTACAACCTGCCACTACTAACATAGGAACACAACATAACCTGCCACTACTAACACAGGAACACAACATCACCTACTTTTACTAACACAAGAACACAACATCACCTGCCACTAATAACATAGGAACACAACATCACCTGCCACTACCAACACAAGAACATATCACCTACCACTAATAACATAGGAACACAACATCACATGCCACTACTAACACAGAAACACAACATCACCTGCTACTACTAACACAGGAACACAGCATCACCTACCACTACTAACACAGGAACATGACACCACCTACCACTACTAACACTGGAACACAACATCACCTGCCACTACTAACACTAGAACACAACAACACCTACCACTACTAACACAGGAACACAACATAACCTGCCACTACTAGCACAGGAACACAACATCACCTGCCACTACTAACAAAGGAACAAAACATCGCCTGCCACTAATAATATAGGAACACAACATAACCTGCCACTACAAACACAGGAACACAACATCTCTTGCCACTACTAACACAGAAACACAACATCACCTGCCACTACTAACACAAAAACACACCATAACCTACCACCAATAACACAGGAACACAACATCACCTGCCACCAATAACACAGGAAGACAACATCACCTGCCACTACTAACACAGGAACACAACATCACCTCCCACAAATAGCACAGGAACACAACATAACCTGCCAATACTAACACAGGAACACAACATCATCTACTAATACTAACACAGGAACACAACATAACCTGCCACTACTAACACTTTAACACAACAACACCTACCACTACTAACACAGGAACACAACATAACCTGCCACTACTAGCACAGGAACACAACAACATCTGCCACTACTAACAAAGGAACACAACACAACCTGCCACTACTAACACAGGAAAACAACATAACCTGGCACTACGAACACAGGAAAACAACATAACCTGCCACTACTAACACAGGAACACAACAACACCTGCCACTACTATCAAGAAACACAATAACACAGGAACACAACATCACCTGCCACTA
>NW_024737381.1:0-11947 GCF_018991925.1 Homarus americanus
TCTGTGACTGGGATGAATGAGACACACTGTAAAATTTAGACACTTATATTCCCTCCAACACTACAAACACAATCAAATAATGGTACACCAATATGCGCACCTCTTAACTTAAACTTTAAACACTACTCTGGGGAATAAAAGTTATACATGACATAGAAATTAGTAGAAACACAGGCAACAATAAATTTGAAGTATTAAGAAATGTTGTTTGCACACATGAACAGGCCTTAAGGGCTTTCACAAAATAATATCAGTCACTTAGGAAATGGTACTAAAAAATAAGAAATTAAATACTCCACAATGAATAGGCCTTAAGGGTTTTCAACAAAATAATATCAGTCACTGAGGAATGGTAATAAAAAATAAGAAATTAAATACTCTACAATGAATAGGCCTTAAGGGCACTCAACAAAATTATAGCACCCCAACAGGTGTACACTTCCTAACCTAACCTAACCACTACTCTGGGGAACAAGGTTATACCTGAGATCAGAATTATGCAGAATTAGAGGCATTAAAAGAATCAAATCACAGTATCACTCTGGCTCCACTTAATGGCACAAACATTCAAAAAACACTACTATCAAAATTATTTAAGAAATATTAAACTACACACGTCAAGATAATATCAGTCTGAGGAATGGTGTTAACTACACCCGTAATAAGGAAGATAAAATGTTCCTCTAGGTATCTCCTAGAGTCCTAGACTCACGGTCTCAGTGTGTGACCATTAATATACTCAGATAGCCTCAGTGTACTCCCAGTGCGTCCATGGGCAGGAAGCGAGTGAGCCAATCAGACCTTGTGCAGTTGAGAGAAACTTTAGCTTCCCGTTAGCAAGAGGGTTTCACTAGCTGCTCGGGACATGTGGGGTTGTGCACCGGAGTGGTAAGAACTGATCACCCACTGCTGATGCTGGTCCCGTGTCGTTTTAGTTGTCAGGAGCACTCGTTCACTCAAGAGATCCTTTGCTACCCCGCTAAACAGTGACAGGCCTACACTGATCGGTCCAATGGCGACAATCGCCACCCTCAATCATCAACGGCAGTCAATCTCTCGCAGTCAACTCCGGTCAACTCCAGTCAACTCCAATCAACTCCAATCAAGTGGGTTCTGACGGAAACCCTGAAATGAACTCACTGTTAGCTCTAGTTTACTTTATCACTGCCCTATCTAACCCTGTCTAACCCTGTCTGAGATCGAATGAGACTTACTTGTTATACTGCAATAGCGCAGCACAGGTGACTAGGCCACGTGACTATTTCTGATGGACGCGCGGAACGTCTTGTCTGTGTGAATGCTCTCCGGGACTGGCCTAGCCAGCGTCGCGTCTCCCCAAGGCGCTAGCTTGGGCCTACGTGATATATTTTCCGCCTAACTAATAACTCCTTGGGACACCCGTAACATTATTCAGACTGCTAAACGATCTATAATAATTTCAAATTCAATAATAGTCCCTTAACTTCATGAATCGCATCATTATTAATTCAGTAAATTACATTTAATATCATATAGGCCTAGTTCCGCAGTCTCTCGCTACGAGCAGGCAGCGCTCCCTCCCCTCAGATGACCTTGAACGCTCAGTATCACTCATGGCGGGGCATTTGAAATTACTCTGAAATTTCTGGATATCACAATCGACCCCCCTAAAAAAAGACAGCACTGTCCTCATGTGCTGAGAAAACATGCATACGACCCCCCTAAAATTTTGTTCTAAGGACTGCACCTCACCCCTTTAGCGTGCTAAATGCAGCATTGTCTTCTCTTCTCTCCTTTTCTCTCCCGCTAACATATATATATATATATATATATATATATATATATATATATATATATATATATATATATATATATATATATATATATATATATATATATATATATATATATATATATATATATATATATATATATATATATATATATATATATATATATATATATATATATATATATATATATATATATATATATATATATATATATATATATATATATATATATATATATATATATATATATATATATATATATATATATATATATATATATATATATATATATATATATATATATATATAGTTATAATTACCCGATCTTAAGCTGCAGTTATTTAAATACATGACTATAACTGAAATACATTGTTTTTCTTTTAACCTTTCCTTCTGTGTATCACCCACCACACTGACTGGTGTCCTTAGCTAAAGTTATATACAGGATTAAACACTCTATTAGCATTATTTTCTATGTGAGATACTGAGATAACAAAGTATAGTATATAGAACCATAAAATGTTCTGTTTATAAGAGGTGAGAGGTAGGCGAGGGAGTCTACCTGCTGACGTCAGCAAAGCTCCACCCACCTTGTCCTAGCCTGGCCTAGCCTAACCTAACCTAACAGTGTAAAACAAGTCTAGCCTAGCCTAACCTAACCAAACCTAACCTAGTGTAAAACAAGTCTAGTCTAGCCTAGCCTAGCCTAACCTAACATAACCTAACCTAGTGTAAAACAAGTCTAGCCTAGCCTAGCCTAGCCTAGCCTAACCTAACATAACCTAACCTAGTGCAAAACAAGTCTAGTCTAGTCTAGCCTAGCCTAACCTGACCTAACCTAACCTAGTGTAAAACAAGTCTCGCCTAGCCTAGGCTAACCTAACATAACCTAACCTAGTGTAAAACAAGTCTAGTCTAGCCTAGCCTAACCTGACCTAACCTAACCTAGTGTAAAACAAGTCTAGCCTAGCCTAGCCTAACCTAACATAACCTAACCTAGTGTAAAATAAGTCTAGCCTAGCCTAGCCTAACCTGACCTAACCTAGTGTAAAACAAGTCTAGTCTAGCCTAACCTGACCTAACCTAACCTAGTGTAAAACAAGTCTCGCCTAGCCTAGCCTAACCTAACATAACCTAACCTAGTGTAAAACAAGTCTAGTCTAGCCTAGCCTAACCTGACCTAACCTAACCTAGTGTAAAACAAGTCTAGCCTAGCCTAGCCTAACCTAACATAACCTAACCTAGTGTAAAATAAGTCTAGCCTAGCCTAGCCTAACCTGACCTAACCTAGTGTAAAACAAGTCTAGTCTAGCCTGACCTGACCTAACCTAACCTAACCTAGTGTAAAACAAGTCTAGCCTAGCCTAATCTCGCCTGATCTGACCTTATCTAACCAAAACTAACCTAACCTTGATCTGATCTGGTCTGATCTAATATAGTGATTAGTTTGAATCAGATTGTTATACGTCTTTTTGATCAGTCTAAGTTTCTTTCATCTTACTCTTCATTTTTTCTCTGTTGTTCCTCCTTGTTATATTTTTTCTTTATGCTTTATTTTCTTTCCCTCCTTCTCCTCTTCTTATTCCTCTATTGTTCTTTAAGAAATCAGGATAACTATTAAGATTTGTTGACCAATTTTTCTCTACATTTTCATTAAAAGATTACTTATTACAACAACATTATCTGTATTTATATTATCTGAAGAGGAGTCCTGGCCACAACAAACGCCCCCTACACTAACAAAATGAAACACTGCAGTAAATTATGTAAATATTCAAAAGGATTTGGATTTAATTGTCGGTCGTTTAATTTTAGGAACATTTCTTTAGTGTTAACGGGAGGCAGGTAATGGCTATTATCAAAAAGCTTCCCTTATAATGACTACGGTCCCTCCAGCCAGACTTATACTAGCGTCTAAAGCCAAGGTGTGGTAGAGTCAAGGTTACCCACTGAAAAGTTTATTTGGATAAGTTAGGAGTGATACTATTAAGTTTGGCTCCATTAGGCGGTGTAAGGTTACCTGGAGTGGATGATTATGTGTTGGGTGGGGCGGAGAGGAGTCACACCAGGTTAGTTAGACTCCAGTTAGTGTGTATTTTATCCCTTTAACTCTCAAAGGAAAATTAAATAGATTAGTTGTTTTATAAGATAATTATTTAATTTTAATTCATCGGTTTATACTTTCATGATGTTACGTAAGTCTATAAATTCACATAAATATTTTAATGGCAGGATAATAAAAAGATACCTGCTGTAATTACCGTGTTGGAAACTACAATTAGACAACCAAAACAGCATCATCGGCCATTACAGAGCGTTATGTTGTGTAATGTAAGCACTTAAGTCAGTGGCCTAAAGCCTCAGGGCTGCTGTGTGAGGTGGTTCAGTCACGATACAAACATTACCAACATGTTTATCTTCACCAGGTGGGCTTAACATGACCAGGTGATGCCTTACTAACTCTTGGATTATTATTGTTGTTTAGTGAATTTGTATGAAGCTGCAAGATCATCTTACACCTCTTGGAGAAAATTGGGTAAAAAAAATTTTTCATCCCAATTTCCCCAATTGGTAGATATTTTTTTATTTTATTTTGGTATTCTTTAACCTACCTTACCTGACCTCACCTGACCTAACCTGAAAATAATCCTAGTGATAATGGTAAAAAATGCCAAATACCTATTGGGATAAAAACGAATATTAACCGATATTTTTGTATTGTGGAGAAAACAAAATCTTCAAAAAAGTACAAAAAGTTAAAAACATAAATCAATATTTATAACAACTCCTCCAGGTATCTGTTGTTAGTTTCACCTTCAGTGTCCTCATGACTGTCCTTGTCATTTTACTATTGTTTGTCTTCCTGTATCTTGGATGTTCTCTATGTCACAGTTTATTGTCTTTGTTCTTTATTATACTTCATCACTGTCCATGTTTTACTGCATTATATTTCTTTGTTGTGATAAAATAGTTCCAAGACCTTCAGTTATAAACAATAATCATATGAAAGTCTTTGACAACAACTTAAATTATTCCTTATTTTCGTTACTTAGATCCATTGAATTCTTGTGTCCGTGTCCGTGATAATAATAATATTAGAGTATAATGAAAGGACTTATATTGAGTTGTCTCTCAGGTTTTCATTCGACTGTATAAGTTTATCACAGTAAGCAGTCTACTGTGTTATCATCCATACATACAAAGCTGTAGCGAGACTGCTGGAGTTATGCTGCATCATATTAATGCAGCATGCAGCATAATGCGACCTCCTCTCCCTCTCTCCCCGACATGACAGCATAATGCAGCTCCCTCTCCCTCCCTCCCCAGCATGAGAGCATAATACAGCTCCCTCTCCCTCCCTCCCCAGCATGACAGCACCCTGAAGTTCCTTAATGAGTTGGGCTCCAGACTTATTGAAACTACCAGAGACTCCAGGGCATCGAGCTACTATTTACAAGAGAACCAACTGGGAGAAGATGGTAAGGGAAGGCGAAAGACTTCAGGTCGATTTTAGATTTTTACAGAACTTAATTTTGTTGGGACACAAAGACAGGCTGGAAGGGTGAGGTATGAGGATCTGGCAGGGTGAGGTATGAGGATCTGGTAGGGTGGAATATGAGGGACTGGAATGGTAGGGTATGAGGGATTTACAGGGTAGGGTATGAGGGGCTAACAGGGTAGGGTATGAGGAACTAGTAGGGTAGGATATGAGGACTGGCAGGGTTTGGCATAAGAGACTAACAAGACTGGGTAGAAGGGTGTGACAATCTCCTCTTCTACACTAATCACGCCACACGTTCTCCCTAAGTCATCAAAAAATATACATTTGTCATGGTGTTCAAAAATTCCTCTTTTACCAACACAAGCTCTCGTTCTTGTAGCCATTGTGATTTAGGCTGAGGGGATAGAGAGATATGGTGAAGGAAGTAGGAGCAGATAAAGATAATGCCGGACATAGATACGAGGATATAATAATTGTGAAAGGGGAAGGAAAGAGGAGGTGGAGATAGTGGTAGAGGAAGCAGGGAAGGAGAGTAGGGGAGAGAGAGTGATGATATATTAAGGTTAATAGAGACAAGGGGGGATAGGATAGGTAAAGAGGATACGACAGGGCAGATTTAATCTAATTTCATGGGTAAGAGATGGCAGGAGACCTAGTGAGTGAGTGAGTGGGACAACCATTGATCGTGATCACACCCCAGTCCACAATATCGTGCACACAAGATAGAGTCAAAGGAACAGAGGGAACATATTCGGTTTGTTGTCGAACACTTGAATCAAAGGAGCAATAAGTTATTACTGAGTCACTGCACGTTGACTACATATTATAGTGTTTGTAAAGATCTTTCTTGTTACACTGGTCGAGAAGATCAGATAGCGACCGTACCTGAGCTGTGGCCCATATCTACAGAACCTCGACCATATTAGTTGGTAAAATTGTCTTCGTTTTCTTTGGTGAGTGATCGTGTATTTCCAGATGTAATAACGTAAATGTGTTCAGTGTCTCCAGCAGGACTCGGCTGTACTCCCTTAGTGCTGGGACCTCTATCAGTCTGTCTCCACGAATATCAATAAGACCCGTTTCAACTTCTCTACAAACTTTAAGAGCGTTCGGTCGAGGAGTTCAGGTACGGAAAAAGTATGTAAAGTGAGAATAAATTAACACGAGGCCAGTCAGTGTATCAAAACAAGGTCGGGCCCACATCAACTGGCAATATAATCACATAAGGCGGATCATGACGATAACACATTTGTGCTTATTGTTTCATCAAAGTACTTAGGCAACATGTTAAATCTATTGTTTGTGTGAAAGTAAAAGAAGAAGCTGTACAGGTTGATCCACAGTTCCTGTTTCAACATCTAACAAAGCATCGGGGAGAGTGTAAGGTAGGTGAGTAGTGTAACCACCCGCTGTACTCTCAAGGGTCTGGCATAAGAAACACCTTATGGACTATGTGCTGCACACTGCTGCATCACATTAACCACTAGGAGTTGTAAACAACCACTCCATAAGTGCCTTTATGGAGGAGACCGATGAATTTCAAATTGAACACTGCGACTCCTGTTGTCTCGGTCGGGTCGTCAAAATCCTTTGCCTGTTGTGTCATATCGTCTAACACAAAATCGTAAACATAATTTTTGGAGCGTATCTACATCTTACAGCATGATGACACTAAATGGCCGCCTTAAAATGTTATTCTCAAAGATTTAATTATCCAATGAAGAAATTCACCCACTAAAATTTAAAATCACGTTGAAGATAAACTCGTTAAGTTTTATACTATAATGGAAATTAAAGTTCACTCATTCCTCTCTTGGGCAGAAATTATAATTTATGTTCTTATTTTAGAACAGTCTTGGCTGTTTTTAGGTCCTGCTATGGTTACTGTCTGAGTCACAATCAACCTCACTCGGCATCATCTATTTCAATTTGGCGCAGTTCATGTTGGTGTATTTCATGTTGGTGTATTTCATGTTGGTGTATTTCATGTTGGTGTATTTCATGTTGGTGTATTTCATGTTGGTGTATTTCATGTTGGTGATCACCTGCCACCCACCAGAGACTTGGGAAGGTTAGAAATAGTATCATCTCTGTGTTTTATGACGTCTTCGAGGTTTATTTCTTCACCTCACCTCCTGAACCACATCCTCCAGACGGACCATTTCTTACCCCTGGTCGTCTTCTTAGCTAGTCAGGCTTATTTACATTCTTCTCTCACAGCGCTGCACCCCCTGGCGAGAAACTCTCCTCATTTCTTCTAAACTTTTAGAGAAGTAAAGTTTATTCTCAACTGGTTGTACAGATGAAACGTCACAACTTCTTGATACCTTTGCTTTGTGATTATAATACCAATGTGTCTGAGTCGTGTATTTGTTTATAAACGTAATGTAATGATATTTACTCAAGAGGCACTAAAGACATTATAAAGGCTGGATATTATAAATTATCTGCAACACTTGAATCACTTGAATCAGGAGTGAGAAAATTAAATTAAAACAAAAAAGAATTGTAAGTGAATAAAATATCGAAATCCTTGAAAAAACTAAATTTCTTAAAAACAGTAATGAACTAAGACAGCAGTGGAAGGTAAGGAGATTGGTGGAAAAGAAAGGGGATCGAAGGAGGGAGGTGAAAGGGGGGAAAATGGAGGGGTAAAATAAAGGGAGAGGAAGATGAAGGGGGAAGATGAAGGGAGTAGAAATGAATGGGGGTGATGGAAGGGAGGAAGAAGGGAGGGAAGATGAAGGGGTAAGATGGAGGAGAAAGACGATGGGGAGAAGAAGATGAAGGAGAAGATGAAAGGTGGAAGATGAAAGGCAGGAAGCGAAAGTGCAAAATAGATCGGCAAGAGACACAGTTGTACCAGAGGTGGTAAAAATATACACCAGGAAGGAATCGGGTGTGGCAATGTAATACACTCTCTCTCTCTCTCTCTCTCTCTCTCTCTCTCTCTCTCTCTCTCTCTCTATTATGTTGCTCAAATTTCTCTCTCTTTTTCCAAAAATACAAAACTCAACTTAATAAAGGCAACAAATGTACTGTACTATGACTGCCAGTGTATTACAGCATCAACATTATTATATAA
This sequence comes from Homarus americanus, assembly GCF_018991925.1. Taxonomy (NCBI): domain Eukaryota; kingdom Metazoa; phylum Arthropoda; class Malacostraca; order Decapoda; family Nephropidae; genus Homarus; species Homarus americanus. Next base: position 8,360 of record NW_024737381.1, read on the forward strand.
GAGTATATATTATACTTAAGCCCCCCCCCAAGGTATCGCCGGGATGGTTAATCTTCAGGTGGGATACGCTGGGCGGCGAGGGGAGTGACAATCTACCTGTGCCATTAAGGTTTCTGTTACCTTTTCCTGGGGCGACACTTTTGGTGAGTTATTATAAAAAAGAGACTCACTTTATACAATACATGAAAAATAACACCACCATTTAACTTGCACAAATTAACACACATTACAATACTGAATGCCTAACTAGCTTAGCTCCCCCCACCCCAGCCTCCCTTGAGCGAGCAGGAGCGTGCTGTGTATGGCCACCACCTCAACCAATCACCTCGACTCAGCTAGGTGGACAGCCCACCTGCTATTACTCCCTACTACTTTACTTCCCGTTTCTCTTCTTTCCTTCTCTCTTTCCTCTCCTCTCTCATGGCAAAGTCATTTCCCACTTTACTTCATCATCATTACTCAGTAAGACAACAGTAGACCACGACTCTTAACACTGTACCTGCCTGACTCTGGTGTTACCTGTACTGTGTTAATTGGCTTGAAGAACATACAACTCTAAAACGTGATATGAATTGTTAATGTTGTCATAGGAAGATGAACTAGACAAAAAACGACCTTTATAACTAAATGTCAGACCAAATACTGTCAAGAGGTGTGAACAGCTTCCATATGGAGAGGATCTTTAATTGAAGTCTAATGTGTCACTTCAGGCAATAACTCTGTGGGGTGGACACATCGACAACACAAGAGTGACCGACATATAAACACTTCCGAGACAACGATAACTAATGACTTTTTTGTTTGACCTTTCAGAACAAAGTTCACTCCTGGGATTATCTCTCATAAACGAATCATCACCAAGCACAAGCACCACACACCTGTATAGGCCTTCAGTATCGTCAACCAGCAACTGTCTACATGGTAATAGTCCAGACAAAACCTTCCTTTTACTTTAACCCGGAAATAAACATCGACAGGTTTATTATAAATAATTATGACGACAGTAAGTTTTCAAGGCTCAAGTGTCCTTATTTCCTGCCAATGGTTCCAGGAAAACCTTAAAACTTACAATTAATAAATAATTAAAGATTTTTGTTTCTTGTATCTATATATATAAAACAAAGAAGTATGTCTGTTTGTTTGTGTGTCCGCACGAGAATCTCGGAAACTACTATACCGATCTGTAGTGATGGTGGATGGTGTTATATGTAGTGATGATGGATGGTGTTATATGTAGTGATGATGGGTGGTGTTATATGTAGTGATGATGGATGATGTTATATGTAGTGATGATGGGTGGTGTTATATGTAGTGATGATGGATGATGTTATATGTAGTGATGATGGGTGGTGTTATATGTAGTGATGGTGGATGGTGTTATATGTAGTGGTGATGGATGATGTTATACGTACTGATGATGGATGGTGTTATATGTAGTGATGATGGATGGTGTTATATGTAGTGATGGTGGATGGTGTTATATGTAGTGATGATGGATGATGTTATACGTACTGATGATGGATGTTATATGTAGTGATGATGGATGGTGTTATATGTAGTGGTGATGGATGATGTTATATGTAGTGGTGATGGATGATGTTATATGTAGTGATGATGGGTGGTGTTATATGTAGTTATGGTGGATGGTGTTATATGTAGTGGTGATGGATGATGTTATATGTAGTGATGATGGGTGGTGTTATATGTAGTGATGATCGATCTTCTATTGATATAAAACAAAGAAGTATGTCTGGATTTTTTGTGTGTGTGTGTGTGTTTGCTTGTGTGTCCGCACGAGAATCTCGGAAACTACTCTACCGATGTGTAGTGATGATGGATGGTGTTATATGTAGCGATGATGGATGGTGTTATATGTAGTGATTATGGATGATGTTATATGTGTTATAAGTGTTTACATAACATGGTAGATATTACTGAGCCTTCATCAGGGGTTGGTGCCTCCCTCCAGGTTCCCAGAGTTACAACTATTGGTGACATTTTCATATTCGATGCAGTTGAGTTGGATTCATTGGTTGGGAGGTACAGACAGAGTGTAAGTAGCTGTGGAAGTTTCGCGCTCCCTGATGTCGCCCAAATTGTCATAATTGAAGGTAACTGACTTGGCAACGGTAGTGCGTACGTTGGTCTTCGTAAGGATAGAGGCGGGGTGTTGGTCGGCAACACTGGACAGAACTATGAACTCAGCAGCTTGGCGGTCAAGGTTGTTCAAGGTACCATGGGCACTGTAGTAGTTAACTTCCAGCTTGTTAGATGATTTTCGGCTGCGGCCAATGCTGTCACCATCCAATCGTCCAACAGCCTTATCACAGGAGGCTTCGTCAAAGTATCGGATGTATGCGAAGCCATAGTGTTCATATTTGTTGTCTTTTGCGGGCATCACAAATAGGTCGATCTGTCCACATTCCTCAAACAATGGTCGAATCTGCTTAGGGGCCACACCAGGGTAGATGTTTGTTGCAACCACCACAAAGCTGGTGTCGAAGTCTACAACGAAATCCTTGCAAGCCTTCACCTCCACCTCAGACACCTTCGATACAGTGCGTCGGAACACCATTGTGATTTACTGACACTAACAGCTCTCTCACTGAGGTCAAATCAAAATTTGACCATACAGAAAGAATTACGGTTTAATAAGGTTGGAATTTAAAGAAATTGACAACAAAATGAAGCTCTGTTTATCACTATAGTGTTGAGGACTGGTGTTTGTAGAGATGATGGATAGTGTTATAATATGTAGTGATGATGGATGGTGTTATATGTAGTGATGAAGGATGGCGTTATATGTAGTAATGATGGATGGTGTTATATGTAGTGATGATAGGAGGGTAATATATGTAGTGATGATGGATGGTGTTATATATAGTGATGATGCATGATGATATATGTAGTGATGATTGTTGGTGTTATATGTAGTGATGCTGGAAGGTGTTATATGTAGTGATGATGGATAGAGTTATATGTAGTGATGAGGGATGATGTTATATGTAGTGATGATGGGTGGTGTTATATGTAGTGATGTTGGATGGTGTTATATGTAGTGATGATGGATGATGTTATATGTAGTGATGATGGGTAGTGTTATATGTAGTGATGATGGGTGGTGTTATATGTAGTGATGATGGGTGGTGTTATATGTAGTGATGATGGGTGTGTTATATGTAGTGATGGGTGGTGTTATATAACAGTGATGATCTCTTCTATCGATATAAAACAAAGAAGTATGTCTGTTTGTTTGTGTGTGTGTGTGTGTTTGTTTGTGTGTCCGCACGAGAATCTCGGAAACTACTTTACCGATCTGTAGTGATGATGGATGGTGTTATATGTAGTGATGATGGATGGTGTAATATGTAGTGATGATGGATGGTGTTATATGTAGTGATGATGGATGGTGTTATATGTAGTGATGATGGATGATGTTATATGTGTTATAAGTGTTTACATAACATGGTAGATATTACTGAGCCTTCATCAGGGGTTGGTGCCTCCCTCCAGGTTCACAGAGGTACAACTATTGGCGACATTTTCTTATTCGATGGCAGCAGTTGAGTTAAATTCATTGGTTGGGAG
>NW_024737382.1:0-6137 GCF_018991925.1 Homarus americanus
GGAGAACGATGATTTGACCTTGGTGTTGAACCAATTTGGCAAGTAGACACTCACGATGAATTGGACAATAAGTCTCAGGTTGTGAAGCTGGTTCCCTTTCAGTTTATGATGAGCGACCCAAATTCTGCAGAACCTGAGAGCCGTTGTGAGCCACCTAGAATGTGAGACTGGACCTATCTGCAGGTAAGCAAGTCTATCAGGCATGACCCTAGTTTTGATGGCACTGCAAATCATGTAACCATAGTACTGGTCAGTACTCAGGTCGTCAATGACAGTATGTGCAAGCTCAACGAGTGGAGGGCCAACTGTGATTTTTTCAAAGCTCGGATTTATTTCTAACTCAGTGGCAGAGTCCAGCATCTTGCCAAGAGGACCAGACCATCTGTTGTTTGAAGAGTCTTGCCATCCAGCTCCTGGATCAGATGTCTGAGTGGCAACTCGTTGGTGTGGAGGAGTCACAAACAATCCAAGACCAACTTCCTCCCAATCTTCCGCTCTATCCTGTATGACCCCCTTGCCACCCTGTGTTCGTGTTGGTGCTGTCCTCCAATGGCCTGCAGGGTCTGGTCTACGTTCTCTCTCTGGAGCCAGTTCACAATGTTATCTGCCACTATCTCAGCTGTTTCCTGATGTCATCTTTCTCTGGAGTGAAATGCCACAAATACTTCCCTCCTGGTTCACTGCAGCAGGAGTAGTGTTCCTCCTTCACCATGGCAGAGAACAACTTGTCAGAATCTCCAACTTTCATGAACACTTTAGTGTCATCCCTTCTCCCATCAAAGAACAAACAATTGATTCCATTTTCTCTTATCCCCTTATCAAACTCCTCTTCTAGGTTACTGACAAGTTTCTCCTGAGCTCTCCTTGCTTTGTTATGATCTATCACCAGGTGAACATCATCAGGTGTTATCAAACCACCGTCAATCCAGGCAGCTGTTGCTATCTCTGCAGTTTCTCTGAACCAGTGTGGTGTCGCATATAGCCAGAGTATGCTAGGATATCTTTTCCTATTTCAGATATTTATGCCTGGAAGGTTTGGGATCTCATTATTTTTCTGGGTTTAGGGACAAGTCACCCATTCTCCTGGTCAGCACTCGGATCAGCCATGGAAATCATTAACTCTGAATCAACGAAGAGCTCCAATCATCGGCCTTTTACCTCACCCTATGGGCCTTCTCAAGTCTCTTTCTCGGCAACTCTTCTCCTCTTCTGTCTCTCTGTAGCAGCCTCCTGTCTCTTGGACTCCGGAATATCTTGGCTAGAAATCATGAGAGCCCCTATACTGCCAGTCTTCTCTCTCTGTGCTTTGACAAATGCCAGTTCGATCACAGGAATCTTCAGTTCACGCTTGCAAATACAGGAGATGTGGGCCTCGGATTAACAGTCACGATCGCATCCAAACTCAGGACAGAGAACAATTGGGCACTTGCAAGTAATTATGTCAAATAACTGGTCCAGTTGCTTGGCAAAGCTGTCTTTAACTGCAAGTTTTCCTCTCCCAAGAGAGATATCTCTTGCCTTTTCCCAACTGGCTAGCAGTCTCTCACTAATCATCTTCTGACTTGTTATGACTGGAGGCTTGAACTGAGCGTTAGCCAGAGTGTACTGTGCCAAGACAGCTTTGGTCATATCACTGGCAATGTCTTTCTTTGTGTAAGTTCTTTGGTTCTTTTCACTGATTTGCCTGATTAAAACACCGTATCTCAAAAGCATCTACTCAATGTGAAACGCTCCGACTTCAGGAGCTCTCTCCCAGACCCAAGATAGTGACTGAGATGGCTGGATTTTTGGTTCCTCGTCCTGACACAAGCAACCATCGCAAATATTATCAACTTATAAATGCATCAGAATCTGAAACAGAAAAAAAATATTGTTAGTTGGGTTGTTAAAGAATGAAGTCAGAAAGCAATGTTCACTATTTAATTGTAATGCACTAATGCAGCTGTACGTTAGATTTTCGATAAATTTCACGCTAAAATTTACCTAGCAAAAGGTTGCAAAATATTGAAACTGAAATTATTTTCTGTTTATATACACTAAAATCTACCAAAAAAGTGATGGGCCATTAATTTTAGCTGATCTTCCCTCCTATGACACACCCTATTATAGAATGGACATAGATTCTTTGGAGAGAGTACAAAGAAGAATGACAAAAATGATCCATAATATTAGAAACCTTCCATATGAAGAACGACTGAAAAGCTTAGGCTTGCATTCATTAGAGAGGCGTAGAGTTAGGGGAGATATGATAGAGGTGTTCAAGTGGGTAAGTGGGATTAACAAGGGTAAAATGGAAGATGTTCTGAAGCTCAGTAATAACGAAATAACTAGAACAAATGGCTTTAAATTAGATAAATTCCGATTCAGAAAGGATATAGGCAAGCACTGGTTTGGTAATAGAGTTGTGGATATGTGGAATAGGCTACCGAGTGCTATAGTAGGATCGGGGACGCTAGGGAGCTTCAAGACGAAGTTGGATAGGCACATGGAAGTGCTGGGATGGGTGTGAAAGGGATCTGCCCTGTATGGGCCAGTCGGCCCCCTGCAGTATCCCACTTTCTTATGTTCTTATGTTCTAAAGAAATAGCCCAAGTTTGAATGTAAATGGAAGTGTTTATTATATTCCATGTAGCAAATGTAATTGTAATTATGTAGGACAGACAGGAAAAACACTGCAGCTCAGAATCAAACAACATAAGTATAATATCAGAACAGTATCTGAAAGCAGTGCCTTGTTCGTTCATGTTAGGAATAATAATCATCCCATTGCTTGGGAAAAAAGCTTAGAAGTATTTAAATCATCTTGTGTCACAGAAAGACTTCTGGTTGAAGCTAGTTTGATTAAGGAATTAAAATCAATAAACCTTAGTGATGGTCAGTTCAAAACTGATAATATGTTACATAAATTTATTTGTCAGTGGCCCAAGGTTAAAAATGCTTTGAAAACCTTTGATCTAGATGTATGATAGTTATTTAGTGGGTCCCTTATTTTTGACCTGACCTGACTAGTCACGTCACCCCCTTCTCTTAAGCTCCTCTAAGTGTGTGTTGGTGTGGGGATTAGTGGATGACATCATTATGACCTGACCTCATGTTTTTAAGGTCACCCTGTATATTAAAGCCTCTCTCTGTCCATGTAATCCAGTTGCCTCTGAAGATGTCTTGAATAAAGACGAAAGCTAAGGTGCTCCGTTGTATCCCTTTTCCCGTGTGATTTTATTAATATATATATATATATATATATATATATATATATATATATATATATATATATATATATATATATATATATATATATATATATATATATATATATATATATATTGTCACGTGCCTGAGCGCTCGGCAACTCGCTGCATCTGTTCACGCTTCCATTTCACACAAGCTACTAATAATTGTTAATTGTACTTATTATATTATTATTGTTCTTAGCTACTTAGGTTAATTGTATATTTATGTATGTAATTTATATGCATCATTGTCTTACTCTGTTAAGTCAACTCAAGAGTAATATTAATTAATTATATAAAATATCAATGTGAAAAATCCGTGGCTTAGGTTAGACGTGTCTATTCGTTCTCTAGCCTTGACCTTTGTCTAAGTGCTTTATCAAGTCTTCTGCAATGCCCTAGGGGTATCAGGTATTAGTGACACGTTTAGTTAGGCCTAGGAAGGGATCCTGGTGGTAAGGTATCTCCTGTTTGGTAGGGATAATCATTTTGTATTGATTGTTGTGTATATATATTTCGTATGTCTTGTGTAATATAGTAATGTTAAGTAATATTTGTTTGGTCTAACTCCTTACAGTATAGTTTCGCCCTTCCGGCATCACTCTTATTTTATTATACAATTACTTATTCACTTAAATTCATGTTTGCTAATCATTACTCCCTTTAAAACATAAATTGAATTAATTAATTATCTTCCATTTTGTAATTCACTTATTTCAACTGTTCTTACTTTTTCAAGTACATTTAGTTGAGTAGGTATTTGGTGGAGATAATTATTGCCGTGTTCCCTGTTTGTACCTTTATTTGTTAATAACTTGGGGTAGGATTCACTCCCCAAGTATAAAGAGTAGTGGGATCGCGACAATATATATATATACATATACCCAGCTTGGAGAAGGTCGTGCCGATCGTGCTTCCGCTAGAGACCAAGGAAAATGGCCGCTTTGGATCGTTGTGCCGTGGGGGAAGAGGAGGGGAGTGTGGGGAAGGACGACCTCCTTGCCACGCTGTTAAGGCAGCTGGGGCAGTTGAGGAGTGAGGTTGACACTCTAAAGGGGAAAAATGAAGCCCTCAGGACGGAACTCCTTCAGGTAGGTGTCCTGCCTAGCAGGACACCTGCGAAGGAGGAGCAGGCGTGGAGAGTGGTTGTCTCCAAGGGGACTAGGGTCAGGCTTAGGAAAGCTGACCAGGGTGTGGAGTGCAGTAACCCTTACCAGGTGCTGCAGGAAGCTGGAGAGGAAGAGAAGAGGCAGGACGGTATGGATCAAGGAGAGGAAAGGGCAGTTGTACAAACCCTGCCCACAGGTAAAGTCGTGGTAGTTGGTGACAGCCAGGTGAGGTTTATGGATAGGGCTTTTTGTGCGAGAGATAGGAAACGTAGGACTAGGGTATGTTTTCCTGGGGCTGGGATAGGGCATGTAGCCGAGAGGTTAGACAGAGTTTTGTCAGGGGAGGGTACCAATCCAGTAGTGTGTTTTAGTGTGGGAGGAAACGACATAGGAAAGGTTAGGAGTGAGGAACTTTTCAAGAGGTATAGGGAGACGCTGGGGAAAATTAGAGATAGGGGAGGGATCCCGATAGTATGTGGTGTCTTGCCTAGAAGAGGGGTTGGTCGTGAATGGCTGTCCAGGGCAATTACTATTAATTGCCGACTGGAAAAACATTGTGCAAACAATGGTTGGGCATTCATTGATGACTGGCAACGATTTTATGGCAACGACTACCTGTACTGTCGCGACGGAGTACACTTGTCTCGTGAGGGGGTAAAGACGTTGTCTGCATCCCTGGAGCGTGAAATTGTCACTAGGAAGGGGGGGTTTCGCCAGTAGAGACGGGTCGGGGAAAATGGGAGTAAAAAAACAAGCAGGTCCTGGGAAGTAGTGAAACAGAAGTAGATAATGCTGAAAATATAGTTAGTCATAATAACAAACATCAAAGTAATAAATGTAAAACAGATAGAAACGGAAGAAACATATTGAGTGTTTATTATACTAATAGTAGAAGCCTGTGTAACAAAATGGACCAGCTCAGGGCCATTGTTAGTAAAGAGAACATAGATATAATTGCAATAACGGAAACATGGATAAATTCAAACAGCAAGCATTTTTTAGCAGAATTCCATATTCCAGGATATAACCTATTTAAATTTGACAGAGTAGGAAGGAGAGGTGGCGGTGTAGCAGTGTATATCAGGGTGTCATTAAAAAGCTGCAATAAATCAAACATTAAAACAAATAGCGACAATGAAAGTATTTGGGTAGAAATTGGTGAGGGCAGTGAATCCGTAGTCATTGGTGTTATATATAGACCACCTAATTTGAGTAGGAACGATGGTAAATTGCTATGGGAGGAAATAAAGAAGGCATCTGATAGAAACAATGTATGTATTCTAGGCGATTTCAACTTTTCAGGCATAGATTGGAAAAATCAACTTAGCGATAATGAATCTGAAGATTTTCTAGAAGTAGTACAAGATAGTTTTTATATCAATTCATAAACTCGCCCACTAGAGGAAATAATATCCTCGATTTAGTTCTCAGTAATAATAAAAATCTAGTAAAAGATGTTGGGATTGGAGACGAAATAGGAAACAGTGATCATAAAGCCATATATTTTAACATAATATGGAATGGCAGGAAGAAGGAAAATTCGGCCTTGATCCCGGATTTTAGGAAGGCTAATTACGGTAGCTTAAGGAGAGACCTAAGGGATGACCCTATGGTCAAAAGATTAATCCCCCCCACACCTCCGGAAACTGTCAACTTAGGACGGGATAACCCCGAATTTAATTTAGCAGCTACTTATGAACAATTTATTGCGACAATCCATAATGCTCAAAATAAACACATCACTAAAAGAAAATTCAGGTCGATACGGAACCAACCAAAATGGATGAATAATAGACTC
>NW_024737383.1:0-11678 GCF_018991925.1 Homarus americanus
TTTACTAATGCTACAACTGTCAGGTCTCTGCATTTCTCACTTCTTCTAGATCAGAGTTCATGATTCTGACTTGAATGTTTTTAATTACGGCATTGGACAGACCAAGGTCGCGGTCAACATTTTCTTTCTTACATGCCTCATTGGCCAGTCTATCAGCACGGTCATGATACCTGATTCCAACATGGGATGGAATCCACACAAATTCGATACGAAAGTTGTTCTCATTGGCAGTTATCACATTCCTTTTAATATCACATGCAACTTTAGACATAGAACCTGACGGGCTGTTCATTGATTTCAAAGCACTTTGAGAGTCACAGAATATCACCCCACCTCCATTTTCTTTAAGGTAGTCTGTAGCTAAGTTGATTCCAGTTAGTTCAGTTTGTGTTGTGCTGGCCCAGTTGTTCAGCCTTTGTTTGTTTGACACTATCATCTCTTTTTCTTTGTATATTACAATTGCACAGCCTGTTCTACCTGTGTTTGTCTGCACAGAACCATCAGTAAAAGCATAACATTCACTTGATTTAATACTCTCTATGTGTCTGTTAATAGTTTCTAGTGTGACACATCTCATCACATTGGTGTTTAACATTTGCTAACTACCAACAGGAGTGTAATTAATAGGAACTGATATATCCAGCCAAGGAGGAATGGCATTAATGGGTTCGTCTGGGGTGATTGGGACATTCAGTTTCAAGAGATCTGCAACACTTTTATGAAGCCACGCCCTAAAGGAGAGTCGTTTGTGGAAGGTTAGCGAGACAGTCGGGATTACTTAGATAGAACATCAACTCAGTTTGAGCTGTAGTTTGGGGACCATTGTTCTTCAAAACCTTGACATAAAACATGGTATTAAGTAGAGCTATCCTCTCAGATAGGGAGGGCAGCCCGAGCTCTTTCTCCGTGTTTACAATTCTGGTTGATTTTGGGCATCCTAGAATGATGGGCATGGCTTCATTTTGCACTACCTCAAGGCTGTTGAGTTGTTTAGACGGAATAGTCACAAGATGGAGAGCATGATAGTCAACTACAGAACGAATGAAGTGAAGATAGAAAATACGAGCATAGGTGCTGTTAATTCCATAGCCCTTACCAACAAGGATTCTGAGGGGTTTAATGCACTGCATTAGTTTGGCACGAAGGCTGCCGAAAAAGTTTGCATCATTCACACAAATTCCAAGATATTTATAAGAGCTACATAGTTCCAATGACATGCTGTTAATCTTAAAGTCAAGAGGCAGAGGGTGAACAGGACAAGGATTGAGGACCCTCGTCTTGTCAACAGATATTATGAGACCACATTCCACAGTCCTCTGAACAAATACATCCAGCAAGGCTTGGAGCCTGAGCTTGGTTGTGTCATAATGCTGATATCATCAGCATAGCATATTACAGCCTCGTTTGGCTGAACTGGAATGTCAGCAATAAGCTTGTGCATCAGTATATTATGGAGCATAGGACTTAACACTCCTCTCTGAGGTGAGCCAAGCTCAAATGCTTTCATTTTGGTACTTTTAACTCCACTAAACAGAACACTGGCATACCTGTTGGACAGATAACCCTTTATCCATGTCAGGAAGTTACCTTGGATGCCAAAATTTGCTAGTTGCTCAAGTATAATATCTCTATTAGCTACATCAAAGGCTGATTTAAGGTCTATGATGGCTGTTTGTGTCTTATCTTTTGAGTGAACAAGATATTCTGCAAAGCATGTCTGTGTGCTGTGCCCAGGCATGAACCCATACAGATTAGGGGCCAGTTTGTCTTTGATTTGAAACATGAGACGGTTGAGAACAACTCTTTCAAGGACTTTACACATACAGGATGTGAGTCTTAGGCATAATACCCTGTGTGAGGCTCTTTTGATACACTTCAAGCAGTGGATGGTTCTGGACCTCATTTAACAATCTCAGGGTGTTATAGGTTATACCAGGGGAGGATGATTCACCTTTTATTTGTGCTGTTGATAGTTCGTGATGCATTATAGGAAACTGGTCAGTAAGGTCTGATGAAGAACAGGCTATTTCAATATTGAAACCCCCATTAATGTGTGTGGTTTTAAGATATTGCTGTATGCCAGCAGGCAGGGAAGTGATTTGTGACACACTGGGCCAATGGTCTAATAGCATGTCAGCATATTCTGCAGGGCAGTGATGAAGCTGGACTGGGGTGGGTGACTTGGTAATGGCCCTAATTTTGTTCCACACTTCTGCGTGAGTGGTTGTTCTATTAATCCCCTGTAAGAATTGTTCCCAATAGGTGTTTCTCACCTGACCTTTCAGATTACGAAATGCTCTGTTAGCTTTGAGGAATGCAGGAGGGTATCAATAATTTTATTTTGCTTATAAGTGTTGGCAAGCTGTTCTACCTTCTCTCCTTCTTTGGTGAGGATGGGGTCATGTGTCCACAGAGGTGGCTTAGTGCTGTCCCCCTTCTTCCTTGACTTAACCCAGGTGGTATAATATGTGGTAATGACATTTACAAGATCACAGCAAAGTTCATCCACTGACCCAGGTGTATATCCAACATATCATCTGTGGATGTAGGCCTTGAAGAGCAGTTTAAGATTATCTGGGATGTTAATTCTGAGCTTAGTGTAATGAGACAAGTCTCACAAAAAGAAGATTACATATAGGTAGAATATTGATAGTATAAGAGTATAAAAGAGAGGAAGATTTTGGTAGCGTGGCCGTGATAGATATTTGATGATGAATTTACACTTATCGTATCTTATACGTCAATACACATCTATTACGTCTTAAGGGCGACTTCTCAAACACTGCTTCGTTACAACTCTTTATTAATTACGAACATGACATGGACACATTAATAACACCTTCTATTGAAGTTACTAGGACATTATATTTACGTTACTAGGACATCATATTACGTTACTAGACACTCTGATTCTCGGACACGAACATGAAATGAATACACTTCCCACGTAAGTAACTCATCCCATGGAAAGCTCTGACAAACACTCACGTGACCTATGGGAAGCCTAGCAGGTAGTCCTGGGTTGTCTCTATGGGAGACTGCTTAGCTGGGCGCCGGAGGAAAGTCTCGGTCCTGACCGGAGGCGACTAGAGGCGACTGGAGGCGGCTTGCCTCCGGCCCCTGACTTCTCTCGAGCAGGGCTCGGGACGTGGTAGCTGGTCCTTCCTCCTTACAAGATACACTCTCTCTCTGTCTCTCTCTCTTTCTGTGTATCTCTCGGGAGGACTAGGACGTCCTATTTATTGGGAGGCGACCCCTCAGGTTGAGCTGATGGGGGGGGGGGGCGGTGAAGGGTCTCCTTACATTTGCCCTCGCTGATGTAGGGTCAGGTCTGGACTTTTTCAGAGACTATAAGTTGTATCTTCTGGAAAAGTCATCAGGTGGGGCCGTGTGACATGAGAGGCCCTGGTTGATTTGTGGCCTCTTGACTTGAGCTCGAGGGTTACATTTGACCTGGCTAATGTGAGGTCAGGTCTGGACTTCCTCTGCGATGTAGGTTATTGTATATTGGGAGAGAGTCGGCTGGTGCCTTCTTACATGTTTTGTTGGGGCCGTGTCACATGGGAGGGGAGCCTGGCTGATTTATAATCCTTGGTCAACCGCAGAGTTACCCTATACTTTTGACCTCCCTAATGTCGGGTCAAGTCTGGACTGTTTTCAGAGACTATAAGTTGTATCTTCTGGAGAAGTCATCAGGTGGGGCCGTGTGAGTTACCCTACACTTGACCTCCCTAATGTCGGGTCAAGTGTAGACTTCTTCAGCGATGTAGGTTATTGTATATTGGGAGAGAGTCGGCTGGTGCCGTCTTACATGTTTGTTGTCCGTGTGACATGGGAAGGGGAGCTAGTTGATTTGTAACACCCTTGAGCACCCGCGGGGGGGATACTCTTACACTTGAGCCCCCTAATGTCGGGTCAAGTCTGGCTTTCCTTGCGATGTAAGCTGTGGTCTGACAACCCATCACTACATTAGGATGGGGCGCACACTTGACATCAGCAACAGTGTATTCAGTAAGTATTGCATAATGATAACTGACTAGGTGGTCTGAGATGACTTTAGCGTTGACATTACTGTCTACTAGGTTATACCAATCACATAATCAAGCCTGCCCCCCATGGGTTTCCAAGGGGTAACAAACAACCGTTAGATATTGACATCTGTTTACTACAAAAATAATCACAATAATTGACACCACTCACACAAATATCAAACAAACAATTACGGGAGTCAAACAATTAAGGGAGTCAAAAAATTACGGGAGTCAACAATTACGGGAGTCAAACAAAGTACAAATACTTCCTATGGCTGCAGACCGTGGATGTTCTGTTAACGCGGTGGTCCGGTCTCAGTGTGACGGTCCAGGGTAGCTTCCTCACTTGGCGCCGGCATTGGTGAGCGATGTCTTACCACAGAAGAGAGACTCCAGGGCACAGGCGGTGGATAGGGCGTGGAGGAAGTGGCGATGACGTGGCAGCCGCGGTAGTAGCTGGAGTAGGTGTCCGGAGATTGACAGCCGAATAGTGAAGGACTGGGAAATCAGCCCATGAGCCCCAGGAGCCTCAAATGAGTACATAACCAGAGTTGGATCGAACAGTGGGGGAAATGCAGCTGTGGTGCTGGCTGGCTAGTGTCTGATGTGTGACGAGGCATCAGCGACCCTCTCACCTCCGTCTATCCCCCCTTGTGGCGCCGCAAACAAGCAAACGAGAGGCGGACATCAATCCCGCTCATTACAGCCCTTACACAGCTCCCCCAACAAAAATATACTGTAAGGTAGATTAAAACTTAAGATTAGTAAAACAAAACATACAACAATCCTACAACAAATGGTTAAATATACAGAGCAAAAAAAGAATAGAGAATGATCACATTAAAAAAAATAATTGGTAACTTGATATCCAAATATCGTAAGGCCGTATCAAGGAACTGCACGTGGGATTAATTTCAGTCCAGGTTTAAGTTTGGGCCCATTACCAGTGTAGGGGATTCTTCTATACATACGGTGTTATCGGTAACTGGCAACCGATATCATCCGAGTCTGGCGTCTGAACTTCACACGAACTCTCGCAGGGTAGTGCCTCGACCGACTCCAGCTTTGGAACGACATCAAGGACATAAGAAAAGTTAATGTAGGCCCTGCGATAATATTTCATTCACAAATTAGCTAGATATAAATTAGGCTTCATAGAGGAAAGGGGTGAGAGCGGTCCAACAAAATCTGGGGCGACCCGAGAAGATGGCTCTGTAACGATGGGTAAGGGTTTAAAAGGAACAGGACGGATTCTGCACTCATCACAACTTTTACAAAAGCCTCTGATATCCGCTCCCATACCTGGCCAGTAAAATTGATCAGCAACCTTCATATAAATCTTCCTAAGAGAACAGTGTCCTGCTAGAGGGCTCTCGTGAACTACAGTGAGAAAGTTGCTACGAAAATCAGCAGGGACAACCAGTAAAAAATTACCTACTTTGGCTGGTCGCTTGGATGACACACAAGACCTATGTAACAGACCATTAATACAAACAAACTTGTAAACAGACCCATCTCTAGCCTGATCCTCCTCCCCGTAAGTCACCTTCTCCCTAACCTGCGTCAGAGTGGTACACGAGGCTTGAAGCTTGGTGAACTCTTTGGGCGTCACGGTCAGTGGCTGAAATTTCGGCAGAACCAGGAGATGCAGTCGTTTCTCTTTCGCCGTCCCTGTCTCCACAGCTTGGACCTTTGCTGGAGGTGAGGTGACATGTGAAGGTGGCGAGGCGACGTCGGCCGGTGGCGAGGCGACGTCGGCAGGTGGTGAGGAGACTTGTGCTGGTGGCGAGGAGACTTGCGCTGTTGGCGAGGAGACTTGCGCTGGTGGCGAGGAGAGTTTTAAGGGTTCCGGGTCGTTAGGGTCACGAACTCCGAGGACATTACTAATGAGAATACTAGCGAATTTAATGGGCGCTCCTACCACATCAGACCAACCAATGAAATAGGGGCAACGCAGGTAGCACCTAACAACAGGGAACTGGTCAACACGACCTAAATAACACTGGGCTGCATTTGAAAAAAAAATTCATGAGGTGCGGAGTTTCTTAGCTGATTCTTTATGTATTTTGCGTGCTGATTCCAAAAATGCCATTCATTTTGCCCAATCAGGCCAGATTTTTATGCTATGGGAATTGGGAAAAAATCGAAATTCTTAAATATGATGTCAAAATTTTTATGCGAAATATATCATAAGAAATGTAACCACAACACATAGGACCAAAATATTTCAACTACATAGATGCCTTTACAGTTAGTGTCTGGGGCGTCCCGTTTCAGACACCAACAGTAGTCGGCGAGCATGTTGATATCCCAGCGACCCTGGTACCGCTCCTCCATTACACGGATATCTTGATGGAAGCGTTCTCCTTGTGCCTCACTCACATCACCACAGTTCTCTGGAAAGTAGTCCAAGTGGGAGCTGAGGAAGTGCATCTTGATGGACATGCGTGCACCAAGAACTTTGTAGCTCAGAAGTAGGTCCTCAACAACTCGTTCATACTCTGGACTTCTGTAGTTGCCAAGAAAATTGGAGACAATAGACTTAAGGGCATGCCAGGCTTTCTTCTCATTTACATCCATGCTGTAATCAAACTTGGGATCTTTGAAAAGCTCTCTGATCTGAGGGCCATCAAAAATTCCTGCATTCAGCTTTGCCTCACTGACTTTTGGAAATTTTTCTTTCACGGTTACGGTACCAGGCAAATGTTGTTCCTGGTGCTAAGACATTGTGTTCGCAAAGCCGTGATCCTAGTAGTTGAGCTGACTCCTTAGACAAGCACAAGTCTCTTGTTAAATCATTCAACTCAGCTTGACTGAAGGGTATGGGCTCTTTTGCAGAAGCTGTGGGCAAGTATGTACTAGAAGCGTCAGTCTCTTCTATGTCTTCATCGATATCATGATCGTCATCGAGTATCATGTCCCTATAGTTTTCTGGTGGAGTTGGAATTGGTATTCCTGGTCCGTGAGGAACTGGTTTGATGGCTGAGGGTACATCTGGATACTTAACATGATGTTTGTTCTTCCTGTTTATACCTGAAATGTGAACGAAAGATTTAGTATCAAGATAGCATAACATATTAACTTACAGATATATTTAAGAATGCATGAACATACTGCATTTGATATATTAGTATTGATGTATTAGTATAACTCACCCTGAAGGTTTGTCATGCAGAAGTAACAGTCTGTGGTATGATCTCTGCCTTCCCTCCATACCATAGGAATGCCAAATGGTAGACGTTGAATCTTCTTGTTGCTCCAGCGCCGCAGATTTTCAACACATGTTTTGCAGCACATGTGAGGGGCAAAAGCTTTATCTTGGTCTCCAAGTTTCATTCCAAAGTATGCATGATATAAGTTTTTCACTAGGGGAGTAATGGTGCACTGTCGGTCTGTCATTGTTACACAACCGCACACATAGCAAAACCTGTTCGGGTCGTTCTTGCACTTCCGATTCATGATTAAATGTACAACTCTGTAAGAAGAAAAAACAGGTGTGTATATGATTAGAAATATGCGTGTGTGTGTGTGTAAGAGAGAGAGAGAGAGAGAGACGCACACACTCCCACTTTCTTGAAGTCTCGAGAGACACTGACTGAGGGTCTAGACTTTAGAGGCACAGCGGGGTGGTTGCTAGTACATGCCATGTACCACCAGATGAAAAAGAAATTTAATTGTGAAAAAATATATGTAAAAAAACACGGACATATACTCTTTTCCTTTGCGTCACGGCGGACATTTAAATGGCCGGCGAGCACGTGGGTGTATTTAAATGCATCATAAGGGCATTAAAACTAACCGAAATCTTTTCTGTGAGGCTTGCCAATGTCTCGGATGATTTTTTTAATGAACGAATATGAGGACCCCATTTTGAGCGAAAAATGCCAATATTTTACCTGAATCTCCGCTTAAAATGCTATAGCACAAAATTCTGACCTGATTGAGCAAAATGGATAACATTTTTGAGATCAGCATGCAAAATACACCCAGAAAAGCTTAATAATACACAAACCTCCAAAACTATGCAGAACTGATATTCAGTACGAGCAACTGCTATCAAGTTTTGGAATAGAGAAAGGCAAAATTGAAGCCCAGGGGAGGTGCTAGGCTCTATGATTATGTTTAACAGAAATCTCCTTTTTCATAATCTCTCTTTTTTGTGGATTTAGTCGATATGCTGATTGCCTAATGGGTTGTACATCATCTGAGATTAGCTTAATATCATGTTTAAGTATATTGCAAAACCCTTGGAGGTCTGACGTGACTTTAGGAAATGTTGATAATATCTTAGTGAGATCTTTTGCTTGAAATGGATTCAGAACAGAAAAATACTCAATCAAAGTTTTTGGTGTATGGCAGGTTTTACTGATGATAAATTCTCCAATAGATCCATGTCATCTGTCTCCGGCTCCGGCCCTGACAAAGCCGTATACAATACAGGTAAGTTTATAGCCTCTGGGATGTCTTCCTCTGACTGCCTGGAATGGTAAAGTTTCATGAGATTAATGTGAACAAGTTGTGAATCTTTTCTGCGATCAGGAATATGGACTATATAGTTGAGGGGAGATAGTTTATTAGCAACTATGTAAAGGACCAAAGTAAACTTGCTGAGAGAGAGCCTGGAGATGATGAAAATGACATACATCTTGGAAAATAGTCTTAACTCGTTTGGGCTTCCATTATATAGACTTTTTGGTTGATAAAGCAATGTTCCGGACTTGATTAATTGTCCGTAAAAGTGTGTTGTGACTTCTTTGGGGCCATCAAATGGAGTGTCAAGCCACTACTCCTGTACTATTTTAAGGGGTCCCCTAATTTGTCTCCCATATAGTAACTCGAACGGGGAGAAACCCAGCTCTGGATACATTTAAAAATCTCTTTCCATCCCATTCCTTTGGTGTTCTCCAGTGTTGATTGGTTATTAATGTAAATTACAAAGGGTCTTTCATCACCTGTTTGAAAAGATTGCTTGTAAAATTGGTGCCCTGATCGGATTGGATCTCTTTAGGAATGCCCACTGAAGTGAAAAGGTGCAAAAGAGGTGTGATTACATTTTTTGAAGTGATGCTTTTAAGAGGAAAAGCCTCAGAATAACGTGTACTGGTATCCATAACTGTGAGCAGGAATTGATTTCCCTTCTTAGTCTTTGGTAATGGGCCCACACAATCCAAAACAATCTTTTCAAATGGTGTAGAAATTATTAGGATTGGCTTAATGGGAGCTGCTGGTATACTTTCATTTGGTTTTCCTACCATTTGACAAATATGACAAGATTTTAGGTACTTTGACACATCCTTCCTAAGTCCAGGCCAGTAATAGTGTTGGAGGAGCTTTTTATATGTTTTCAGGATTCCCAAATGTCCTGAAATACCATCATGGGCAAGGGCAATTAATGCTGGTCTGACTGAGGAGGGAGTTACCACTTGTATTTCAGACCACGTGTCTAGATGGGTAAGCTCAGGGGGTCCATAGGCCCTTATCAAAACCCCTTCCTGATAATAAAAACAAGGAGGGGTGTTAAAATCTTTACCCTCAACTGCCGCATGATGAAGTTTATTCAAAGATGGATCAGATTGTTGGGCTTTAATGAGCTCATCCTTACTAATGGTCTTATTGTACAGATCTTCTGTAGGTAGGAAGATATTGGAGGTGGTTTTAGATGAAGAGGGGCCCATTTCGCACACTCTGTGACCGGGTGACAGCACAAGATGGGAAAAGGTGAGCAATAGTTTCTTCAAGGTCAGTGGTGGAGTTGACAGGTAAGGGAGAGTCGACTGTCTTTATGTTGGGAACCACTAGATCTCCTACCAAGTCTGATGGTTACAAGTGTTCCCTGAAGAATGCAGTGATGGGTAGGGAAACACCGGGTAACACTGAAGTCCGTTTATTATGGATGAGATAAATACAAGTGGTGACTAGCGTTGGCCATGCACGGCTCACACAGTCAGACTGAGGCTGCCATGTGGCAATGTTGCCACATAACACGTGCAGTGTTGCCACGTAATTATATATATAAATGCTACTCGGCACAGTAGCTTATTTACAAGGTTGTTACTTGGCACAGTAGCATAAATACATAACCTACATCTCCCTCCCCCCTCACGCTCATAGTCTTTGTCTTGAGCGGACTTCTTAGTCCTAAGTCGCTCCGAGCGTCGAGGTGCACTGTGGGGCGGATCCTCGTGAGGTGTAGGTGACTCGTCCTCGGTCAGGGGGCCAGCAGCAGGGGGGTGGGACTGGCCGGAGGAAGCGGCGGTTCCTCCGCCAGACACGGCCACTCGGCATCCTGACCTTGTAGTCCCGCGACCGGCCGACGCCCATCACTATGCCCACCTTGTCCCAACGTGTCGTCGTCGGGTCCTGGACGCGGACAAGGGCACCAATCTCCAGTGGCTGAAGAGGGCGGGCACAGTCGTCATGCCGAGCCTTGGCGTCCTGGGCACGTGAAGCAGCGAGGCGGTCGCAGTTCTCGGCTCTGGTCTGCCAGTCCTTCTCAAAGGCCTTGGCGTGTGCAGGAACGCAAGAGCGCAGAGGGTGACCATACAGGATCTGGGCAGGGGGGCGTCCTGTGTGGGTGGGAGTGGACTCAGGTTCTGGGCAGCTCTGTGCGGCAGCGCCAGGCGCGTCGCTCGTTAATTCACGCACCCTGCTGGCGGTGTAACGAGCAGCTGGGATCTGCTCGGGAAAGTCTCTGGGCACCACGCATAACCCCTTGAGGTGCTCCCACGACAACAAGGGTGTAGCGAGGGTAGGCTGCACGTCGATCCATCCGTGACACGACCTGTCGCCGTAGGTGATCTCCGCTTGAAAGGAGCCCACAGCGTCCGTCATCTGGGAACCGTCCGCATTGTAGTACAGCAGCTGCGGTGGTGGTCCCAGGTCACATTTGGTGAGGCCCAGTTTCTGGAGGTGCTTCAACCCAATCACCTTAGTATCAGCGCCGGCGTCCGGTATCACCTCGATGTGACCGGACACATCACCGTGTGTGACGGTGACGCGGATGGTAGGGGAAGGGGTAGCCCTGGGGCGTGTGGTCGATTCCACCCTCCTGATGTGACTCCGCTGCTGCTTGGGGCTGCGTGGGCCATCTGGAGGGGGGTGCGTGCGAACCACCCGGAGGGAAGTGCGCTGCTTTCCTCCTCGTCTCGGGCTTTTGGGCTTGGGTTGGCGGCAGCACTTGTCGTAGTGTCCATAGCGACCGCAGGCCTGACACTTGCGGCCTCGTGCAGGGCACCAGTCTGTGTTAGTCCAGTGGCCCTTAAGGTTACATCCACGACACAGTGCGTGGGCGGCCGGGCATGTCTTGGGGCCATGCTGCTTTACACAGCTGCCACAGGCAGCACTAGGCGGAGGCGTGGAAGAACGTGCGGCAGCCTTCACGTTGTTGACCGCCCTCTTACCCTTCATGTACTGTGAGATAGCTCTCACAGCAGGAGGGTCCCGTAAGGCAGAGGTGGCGGACTTGGTGGCCTCGTACGACCGACATTCAGTCACTACCACCTGGAGTGTGGAGGAAGCGTCCAGGGGGATGAGTCGCTACACCAACTCTTCCTGCCTGACACCTGCCAAGATCCCGTGCTTGATCCAGGCTTCCTCACATTCCCGGCTGTGCGCCTTGCAGACGTCGATCTCCTCTGACAAACTCTT
>NW_024737384.1:0-30000 GCF_018991925.1 Homarus americanus
AAGAAGAAGATAGATATTCACTACTACTATTTTACTACTTCTACTACCATTTACTACCACATATTAACACACATACACACATAAATACATACACACACACACACACACAATACATACACACATATGTTAAGACATATACACATATACATACATAACATACACATACATACATACATAATATAACATATATACTAATATATAACACATGACATACATACATACACACATAAGACACATACATACATACATACATACACATACAAGCCACACACACACACACACATACTACACATAACACAACTACTACCAATCACTACTACCTGACACAGAAAAACAAATTTAGAAGAAAAATTAATAAAGGAATTAATGAAGAGCATAATTGAGGTGTAAAGGTAGTGGTGAAATACATTACAAAATGGAAACAGGCGGTAAAGGAGGGAAAGGGGGAGGATGGGAGGTGAGAAAGGACGGGGTGGGGGAGAGGATGGGGAGGGGGGGAGAGGACGGGGGGGAGAGGGGGGAGAGGATGGGGAGGAGGGGGAGAGGATGGGAGGGGTGTGAGAGGATGGGAGAGGTGAGAGGGATGGGGAGGGAGAGTGACGGGTGGTGGGGTGAGGATGGGAGGGGTGAGGACGGGGAGGGGGTGGAGAGGATGGGAGTGGGAGAGGACGGGGGGGTGGGGAGGACGGGGTGGTGGGAGAGACGGGGAGGGGAGAGGACGGGGTGTGTGAGAGTGACGGGGAGGGGTGGGAGAGTGACGGGAGGGTGAGAGAGTGACGGGGAGGGTGTGGAGAGGATGGGGGGGAGGGAGAGTGACGGGGAGGGGAGGACGGGGAGGGTGGGAGGACGGGGAGGTGTGTGGGAGGACGGGAGGGAGAGAGATGGGGGGGGTGTGGGAGGACGGGGAGGGTGGGATGGGGAGAGGGGAGAGGATGGGAGGGGGAGGGAGGGGGAGGTGGGAGAGTGACGGGGAGGGGTGAGAGGATGGGAGGGGGAGAGGGTGACGGGAGGGGTGGGGGAGAGGACGGGGAGGGGGTGGGGAGAGTGACGGGGAGGTGGGGAGGATGGGGGAGGTGAGAGGACGGGGAGAGGACGGGGAGGGGTGAGAGGACGGGGAGGTGGGAGAGGACGGGGGAGGGGGAGAGGACGGGGAGGGGGGAGAGTGACGGGGAGAGGAGAGGATGGGGAGGGGAGAGGAGTGGGAGGGTGAGAGTGATGGGGAGAGTGTGAGAGGACGAGGTGTGAGGATGGGGGAGAGGGAGAGGACGGGGAGGTGTGAGAGGATGGGGAGGGGGGGAGAGGATGGGGAGGGGGAGAGTGACGGGGAGGTGGGAGAGGACGGGGGAGGGTGGGAGAGGATGGGGAGAGGGGAGAGGACGGGGAGGGGAAAGAGGATGGGGAGGTGGGAGAGTGACGGGGAGGGGGGAGAGACGGGGGAGGGGGGAGAGGATGGGAGGGTGGGGAGAGGACGGGGAGAGGGAGAGGTGGGGAGAGGGGAGAGGATGGGGAGGTGAGAGGATGGGGAGGGGGGAGAGTGACGGGGAGGTGAGAGGACGGGGAGGGGTGAGAGGAGGGGAGGTGTGAGAGGATGGGAGGGGGAGAGGATGGGAGGGGTGGGAGAGTGACGGGGAGGGGTAGAGAGGACGGGGAGGGGTGGGAGAGGATGGGGGAGGTGGAGGACGGGAGGTGTGGAGAGGACGGGGGAGTGGAAGAGGACGGGGAGGGTGGAGAGGACGGGGAGGTGAGAGGACAGGAGGGGAGGAGAGTGAGAGGTATAGAGATTGAAGAGGGTGAGTAATTGATTGAGCATAATGAAAAAATGGGGACGATGAGAAGAGAGAGGGTGATGGAGAGGGAGAGGCTGATGGAGAGGTGAGAGGTTGATGGAGAGGAGAGGTTGAGAGAGGAGAGGTTGATGGAGGAGAGGATGGAGAGGTTGATGAGAGGAGAGGAGGAGAGGTTGGATGGAGAGGAGAGGTTGATAGAAGGGAGAGGATGATAGGAGGGAGAGGTTGATGGGAGGGAGAGGTTGATGGAGAGGCTTGATGGAGAGGGAGAGGTTGGATGGAAGGAGAGGCTGATGGAGAGAGGAGGTTGATGGGAGGAGAGGCTGATGAGGAGGTTGATGGAGGGAGGTGAGGAGGAGGTTGATGGAGAGGAGAGGTTGATGGAAGGAGAGGTTGATAGAGGAGAGGCAGAGGGGATGGAGAGGGATGGAGGTTGATGGAGAGGGAGAGGATGAAGAGTGAGAGGTTGATAGGAGGAGAGGTTGATAGGAGAGAGGCTGATAGGAGGGAGAGGCTGATGGGAGGGAGAGGCTGATGGAGAGGAGAGGTTGGGATGGAGAGGTTGATGGAGAGTAGGAAGGAGAGGTTGATGGAGAGGGAGAGGTTGATGGAAGGGAGAGGCTGATGGGAGGGAGAGGTGATGGGAGGGAGAGGTTGATGGAGAGGAGAGGTTGATGGAGAGGTTGGGATGGGAGAGGAGAGGTTGATGGAGAGGTTGGATGGAGAGGGAGAGGTTGATAGAAGGGGAGAGGTTGATAGGAGGGAGAGGTTGATGGGAGGGGAGAGGCGATGGAGGTTGATGGAGAGGAGAGGCTGATGGAGGGAGAGGTTGATAGGAGGGAGAGGTTGATAGGGAGGAGAGGTTGATGGAGGGAGAGGTTGATGGGAGGGAGAGGTTGATGGAGAGAGGAGAGGAGGTTGAGAGGAGAGAATGGGAGGAGAGGTTGATGGAGAGGAGAGGCTGATGGAGGGAGAGGTTGATGGAGGGAGAGGCTATAGGAGTGGAGAGGTTGATAGAGGAGAGGTTGATGGGGAGGGAGAAGGATGGGAGGGAGAGGTTGACAGAGGGAGAGGTTGATGAGAGGAGAGGTTGGATGGGAGGGGAGAGGGAGGGGAGAGATGATGGGGAGGGGGGAGAGGTTGATGGGAGGGAGAGGTTGGAGGGAGGGAGAGGTTGGATGGGGAGGAGAGGTTGATGGGAGGAGAGGTTGATGGAGAAGGATGGAGAGGAAGAGGCGATGGAGAGGTTGATGGAGAGGGGAGAGGTTGATAGAAGGGAGAGGTTGATAGAGGGAGAAATGGGAGGAGAGGTTGATGGAGAGGTTGATGGAGAGGGAGAGGTTGATAGGGAGGGAGAGGTTGATGGGAGGGAGAGGCTGATAGGAGGAGAGGTTGATAGGAGGAGGAGGCGTGATGGGAGGGAGAGGATGCGATGGAGAGGCTGATGGAGAGGGAGAGGTTGATAGGATGGGAGAGGTTGATGGGGAGGGAGAGGCTGATGGAGGAGAGGTTGATAGGAGGAGAGGTTGATAGGAGGGAGAGGTTGATGGGAGGGAGAGGTTGATAGGAGTGGAGAGGCTGATGGGGAGGAGAGGTTGATGAGGGAGGTGAGGAGGAGAGGCTGATGAGAGGAGAGGCTGATGGGAGGAGAGGTTGATAGGGAGGGAGAGGTTGGATGGGAGGGGAGAGGTTGATGGGGAGGGAGAGGCTGATAGGGAGAGAGGTTGATGGGGAGGGGAGAGGTTGATGGGAGGAGAGGTTGGGAGGGAGAGGTTGATGGGAGGGGAGAGGCTGATGGAGGGAGAGGCTGGATGGAGAGAGGCTGATGGGAGGAGAGGTTGATGGAGAGGAGGATGGAGAGGGGAGAGGTTGAGAGGGAGGTTGATGGGAGGGAGAGGCTGGATAGGAGGAGAGGAAGGATGGGAGAGGAGAGGCTGATGAGGGGAGAGGTTGATGGGAGGGAGAGGTTGATGGGAGGAGAGGTTGATAGAGGAAGGTTGATGGGGAGGAGAGGCTGATGGAGAGGCTGACGGAGAGGGAGAAGGATAGGAGGGAGAAAGGATGAGGGAGAGGCTGATGGAGGAGGCTGATGGGAGAGAGGCTGATGGGGAGGAGAGGTTGATGGGAGGAGGCCGATGAGGAGAGGCTGATGGGGGAGAGGCTGGGATGAGGAGAGGTTGATAGGAGGGAGAGGTTGATGGGGGGAGAGGTTGATGGGAGGGAGATGGATGGGAGGGAGAGGCTGATGGGAGGGAGAGGTTGATGGGAGGGGAGGTTGATGGGAGGGAGAGGTTGATAGGGGAGAGGTTGATGGGGGAGAGGCTGATGGGAGGGAGAGGTTGATGGGAGGGAGAGGTTGGATGGAGAGGTTGGAGGGAGAGGGAGAGGTTGATGGAGGGAGAGGTTGAGAGGAGGGAGAGAAGGATAGGGAGAGAAGTTGATAGGAGGGGAGGTTGATGGAGAGGTTGATGGAGAGGAGAGGTTGATAGGAGGAGAGGTTGATGGGAGGGAGAGGTTGATGAGAGGGAGAGGTTGATAGGGAGGGAGAGAGGCTGATAGAGGGGAGAGGTTGATAGGAGGGAGAGGCTGGAGAGGGGAGAGGTTGATGGGGAGGAGGTTGATGGGAGGGAGGGGTTGATAGGAGGAGAGGCTGATGGAGAGGGGAGAGGTTGATGGGAGGGAGAGGCTGATGGGAGGAGAGGCTGATGGGAGGAGGATGATGGGAGGAGAGCGATGGAGGAGAGGCTGATGGGAGGAGAGGTTGATGGGAGGAGAGGCTGATGGAGGAGAGGTTGATGGGGGAGGAGAGGCTGGATAGAGGAGAGGCTGATAGGAGGGAGAGGATGGGAGGGAGAGGCTGATGGAGAGGTTGATGGAGAGGGAGAGGTTGATGGGGAGGGAGGGGAAGGATGGGAGGGGAGAGGTTGATGAGGGGAGAGGCTGATGGGAGGAGAGGTGATGGGAGGGAGAGGCGATGGAGGGAGAGGTTGATAGAGGGAGAGAGGAGGGAGGGAGAGGTTGGATGGGGAGGGAGGAGGTTGGATAGGGAGGGAGAGGTTGATGGGGAGGGAGAGGTTGATGGAGAGGCTGATGGGAGGGAGAGGTTGATGGAGGGAGAGGTTGATGGAGGAGAGGCTGGAGGGAGGGGAGAGGCTGATGGGGAGGGAGAGGCTGATGGAGAGGTTGATGGAGAGGGAGAGGTTGATAGAGGGAGAGGTTGATAGAGGGAGAGGTTGATAGAGGGAGAGGCTGATGGGAGGAGAGGCTGATGGAGGGGAGAGGTTGATAGAGGGAGAGGCTGATGGGGGAGAGGTTGATGGGGAGGAGAGGTTGATGGGAGGGAGAGGCTGATGGGAGGAGAGGTTGATGGGAGGGAGAGGTTGATAGGAGGGGAGAGGCTGATGGGGGATGGAGGAGGTTGATGGGAGGAGAGGCTGATAGGAGGGAGAGGCTGATGGGGGAGAGGCTGATGGGGAGGGAGAGGTTGATAGGAGGGAGAGAGGTTGATGGGAGAGAGGCTGATGGGAGGGGAGAGGTTGATGGGGAGGGAGAGGCTGATGGGAGGGAGAGGTTGATGGAGGAGAGGCTGATGGGGAGAGAGGTTGATGGGGAGGGGAGAGGCTGAGGGAGGGAGAGGTTGATGGAGGGAGAGGTTGATGGGAGGGAGGCTGATGGGGGAGGAGAGGCTGATAGGAGGGAGAGGTTGATGGGAGGAGAGGTTGATGGGAGGGAGAGGTTGATAGGAGGGAGAGGTTGATGGGAGGAGAGAGGATGGGGAGGAGAGGCTGATAGGAGGGAGAGGTTGATGGAGGGGAGAGGTTGATGGGAGGGAGAGGTTGATAGGAGGGAGAGGTTGATGGGAGGAGAGGTTGATGGGAGGGAGAGGCTGATGGAGGAGAGGCTGGGAGAGGTTGATGGGAGGAGAGGTTGATGGGGAGGGAGAGGTTGATAGAAGGGAGAGGTTGATGGGAGGGAGAGGCTGATGGGGAGGAGAGGCGATGGGGAGGGAGAGGTTGATGGGGTGGGAGAGGTTGATGGGAGGGAGAGGTTGGAGAGAGGAGAGGTTGATGGGAGGGAGAGGTTGATGGGGAGAGGATGGGAGGGAAGAGGTTGATGGGAGGGAGAGCGATGGGAGGGAGAGAGGATGGGAGGAGTGTGAGGGAGGAGAAAGGATGGGAGGAAAGGTTGATGGGTGGGAGAGGTTGGATGGGAGGGAGGTTGATAGGAGGGGAGAGGTTGATGGGGAGAGGTTGATGGGAGGGAGAGGTTGATGGGAGGAGAGGAAGGATGGGGAGGGAGAGGTTGATGGGTGGGAGGTTGATGGGAGGGAGAGGTTGATAGAGGGAGAGGTTGATGGGGGAGAGGTTGATGGGAGGGAGGCTGATGGAGGAAGTTGATGGGAGGAGAGGCTGAAGAGGAGAGTTGATGAGGAGAGGTTGATGGGAGGAGAGGTTGATGGGGGGAGGGAGAGGCTGATGGAGGGAGAGGTTGATGGGGAGGGGAGGTTGATGGGAGGGAGAGGTTGGATGGGAGGGAGAGGTTGATGGGGGGAGAGGCATGGGAGGGAGAGGTTGATGGGAGGGAGAGGTTGATGGGAGGAGAGGTGGGAGGGAGAGGATGGAGGGAGGTTGATGGGAGGGAGAGGTTGATGGGGAGGAGAGGTTGATGGGAGGAGAGGTTGATGGGAGGGGAGGTTGGAGGAGGAGAGGTTGATGGGAGGAGAGGAGGTGGAGAGGTTGATGGGGAGGAGGAGGCTGATGGGAGGGAGAGGTTGATAGGAGGGAGAGGCTGATGGGAGGGAGAGGTTGATGGGGGAGGAGGTTGGAGGGAGAGGCTGGATGGGAGGAGAGGTTGATGGAGGGGAGAGGGAAGGGGAGAGGCTGATGGGAGAGGCTGATGGGAGGAGAGGTTGATGGGAGGGAGAGGTTGATGGGGAGAGAGGCTGATGGAGGAGCTGATGGGAGGGAGAGGCTGATGGGAGGAGGTTGATGGGAGGAGAGGTGGATGGGAGGGAGGTTGATAGGAGGGAGAGGGGTTGATAGAGGGGAGAGGCTGATGGGGAGGAGAGGTTGATGGAGAGGTTGATGGAGAGGGAGAGGTTGATGGGAGGAGAGGCAGAGAGGGAGAGAGGAGGGAGGTTGATGGGGGAGGAGAGGTTGATGGAGGAGAGGTTGATAGAGGAGAGGTTGATGGGGAGAGGTTGATGGGGAGGAGAGGTTGATGGGAGGGAGAGGGTGGGGAGGTTGATGGGGAGAGGTTGATGGAGGGAGAGGTTGATGGGAGGAGAGGTGATGAGGAGAGGTTGATGGGGAGGGAGAGGTTGATGGGGAGGAGAGGTTGATGGGGAGGGAGAGGTTGATGGGAGGGAGAGGTTGATGGAAGGAGAGGTGATGAGAAGTTGATGGGGAGGAGAGGCTGATGGGGAGGGAGAGGTTGATGGGAGGAGAGGTTGATGGGAGGAGAGGTTGATGGGGAGGGAGAGGTTGATAGGAGGAGATGATGGGAGGGAGAGGTTGATGAAGGAGAGGTTGATGGGGGGAGAGGTTGATGGAGGGAGAGGTTGATGGAGGGAGAGGTTGATGGGGAGGGAGAGGTTGATGGGAGGGAGAGGTTGATGGGAGGGGAGAGGTTGATGGAGGGAGAGGTTGATGGAGGAGGTTGATGGAGGGAGAGGTTGATGGGGGGAGAGGTTGATGGGGAGGCTGATGGAGGGAGGTTGATGGGAGGGAGAGGTTGATGGGAGGAGAGGTTGATGGGAGGGAGAGGTTGATGGGGAAGGAGAGGTTGATGAGGAGAGGCTGATGGGGAGGGAGAGGTTGATGGGGAGGGAGAGGTTGATGGGAGGGAGGGAGAGGTGATGGGGAGGAGGTGTGGGGAGAGGCTGATGGAGGGAGAGGCTGATGGGGGAGAGGTGATGGAGGAGAGGTTGATGGGAGGGAGAGGTTGATGGGGAGGGAGAGGCTGATGGAGGGAGAGGTTGATGGGAGGGAGAGGTTGATGGGGAGGAGAGGTTGATAGGAGGGAGAGGTTGATGGAGGGAGAGGTTGATGAAGGAGAGGTTGATGGGTGGGAGATTGATGGGAGGGAGAGGTTGATGGGAGGGAGAGGTTGATGGGGAGGGGAGAGGTTGATGGGAGGAGAGGTTGATGGGAGGGAGAGGTTGATGGAGGGAGAGGTTGATGGGAGGGAGAGGTTGATGGAGGGAGAGGTTGATGGGGAGAGGGATGGAGAGGTTGATGGGAGGAGGTTGGATGGAGGAGAGGTTGATGGGAGGAGGTTGATGGGAGGGAGAGGTGATGGAGGGAGGGAAGGAGAGGTTGATGGGGGAGGTGAAAGGTGATGGAGGGGGTTGATGGAGGAGAGGTTGGGGAGAGAGGTTGATGGGAGATGATGGAGGGGGTTGATGGAAAGGAGAGGTTGATGGAGAGGACTGACTGACTAACTGACTGACTGACTGGGCAAGTGAGGGAAGGAGAGCTGCCCACTAACACCTTTGCTCAACCACCAACCACCACCACTAACACCAACCCTTCCACCACGAACCACCATCACTATACACTGTTCTCACCCCCAAGCCTTTGTTCGTTGTCTTTGTCTGGTTTTGTTTGTTATTTTCAAAGTGTTGCAGGAATGGGCGAGTTATGTTTCATTTGTGCAGCACCTCATTGTCTTTGTCTCCTGGGGAGGAGGGGGGGCAGGGAGGTGAGTGGGTAGGAGGAGGAAGGTGAGAAAGAGGAGGGAAGTGTGGAGGGAGGGAGGAGGGTAGTGACAGAGAGGAGGAGAGGAGAGAGGAGGGGTGAACGGAGAGATGGTGGGTGGAATGTGAGGGTGGTGGTAGGGAAGGGGTGAGAGGGGAGGGAGAAGGGAAGGGTAGGAAGGAGAGGTGGTAGTGGATGGGAGGGTAGGAGGGTAGGGGTGGGGAGGCGGAGGGAGGAGAGGGAAGGCTGAGAGAAAAGGGAGTGAAGAGAAAAAGGTCGGGAGGGTAAGATAACTAACCAACAAAGCGTATAGCAGCGGAGAAGTAAAAATAAAAACACACATCAAGAGCAGGAAATAGGTCTAGGTACAGGTACAAGTCCAGGTACAGGTCTAGGTACAGGTACAGGTCTAGGTACAGGTACAAGTCCAGGTACAGGTACAGGTACAAGTCCAGGTACAGGTCTAGGTACAGGTACAAGTCCGGTGTACAGGTCTGGTACAAGTCGGGTACAGGTCTAGGTACAGGCAAGTCAGGTACAGGTCTGTACAGGCAAGCTCAGGTACAGGTCTGGGTACAGTATAAGTCAGGCAGGTCTAGGTACAGGTATAAGCAGGTACAGGTCTGGGTACAGGTAGCAGGTAAGTCAGTACAGGTACAAGTCTGGGTGCTGGGTGGTACAGGTAAGTCCAGGCAGGTCTGGGTAAGGTGCAAGTCCAGGTACAGGTCTAGGTACAGGTATGTCCAGGTACAGGTCTGGGTACAGGTACAAGTCCAGGTACAGGTCTAGGTACAGGTACAAGTCCAGGTACAGGTCTAGGTACAGGTACAAGTCCAGGTACAGGTTGGGTACAAGTCCAGGTACAGGTCAGGTACAGGTACAAGTCCAGGTACAGGTCTAGGTACAGGTACAAGTCCAGGTACAGGTCTAGGTACAGGTACAAGTCCGTGCAGGTGCTCAGGTACAGGCACAAGTCTGGGTACAGGTCAGGTGGGTACAAGTCCAGGTACAGGCTCAGTACAGGTACAGTCTGGGTGCTGGTCTAGGCATGTGTACAAGCTCAGGTACAGGTCTGGGTACAGGTACAAGTCAGTGCAGGTCAGGTACAGGTACAAGTCCAGGTACAGGTCTAGGAGGTACAGGTCAGGTACAGGCTAGGTATGGGTACAAGTTCAGGTACAGGTCTCAGGTACAGGTACAAGTCCAGGTACAGGTCTGTACAGGTACAAGTTCAGGTACAGGTCTCAGGTACAGGTACAAGTCCAGGTACAGGTCTGGGTACAGGTACAAGTTCAGGTACAGGCTCAGGTACAGGTACAAGTCCAGGTACAGGTCAGGTACAGGTACAAGTCCAGGTACAGGCTCAGGTACAGGTACAAGTCCAGGTACAGGTCCAGGTACAGGCACAAGTCCAGGTACAGGTCTAGGTACAGGCATAAGTCCAGGTACAGGTCAGGTGTACAGGTACAAGTCCGGGTACAGGTCTAGGGTACAGGTACAAGTTCAGGTACAGGTCTCAGGTACAGGTACAAGTCCAGGTACAGGTCTGGGTATGGTGCAAGTTCAGGTACAGGTCCAGGTACAGGTACAAGTCCAGGTACAGGTCCAGGGGTACAAGTCAGGTACAGGTCTAGGTAAGGTCCCAGGTACAGGTCTGGGTACAGGTACAATCCAGGTACAGGTCTAGGTACAGGTAGCAGTACAGGTGTACAGGTACAAGTTCAGGTACAGGTCTAGGTACGGTACAAGTCCAGGTACAGGTCTAGTACAGGTACAAGTCCAGGTACAGGTCTAGGTACAGGTACAAGTCCAGGTACAGGTCCAGGCACAGGCAGTCCAGGTACAGGGGTACAGGTACAGGTGCTGGTCTAGGTACAGGTACAAGTCAGGGCGGTAGGTACAGGTACAAGCAGGTACAGGTACAGTACAAGCAGGTACAGGTCTGGGTACAGGTACAAAGTCAGGTCAGGTTTGGTACAGGAGTCCAGGTACAGGTCTAGGTACAGGTACAAGTCCAGGTACAGGTCTGGGTACAGGTACAAGTCCAGGTACAGGTCTAGGTACAGGTACAAGTCCAGGTACAGGCTCAGGTACAGGTACAAGTCCGGGTACAGGTCTAGGTACAGGTACAAGTCCAGGTACAGGTCTGGGTACAGGTACAAGTCCAGGTACAGGTCTAGGGTACAGGTACAAGTCCAGGTGGTCTAGGTACAGGTACAAGTCCAGGACAGGTCTAGGTACAGGTGCAAGTCCAGGTACAGGTCTAGGTGTACAGGTACAAGTCCAGGTACAGGTCAGGGTACAGGCACAAGTCCAGGTACAGGTCCAGGTACAGGTACAAGTCCAGGTACAGGTCTAGGTACAGGTACAGGTACAGGTCTAGTGCTGCACAAGTCCAGGTACAGGTCTAGGTACAGGTACAGGTCCAGGTACAGGTCTAGGTACAGGTACAAGTCCAGGTGCAGGTCTAAGTACAGGTACAAGTCCAGGTACAGGTCTAGGTACAGGTACAAGTCCAGGTACAGGTCTAGGTACAGGTACAAGCCAGGTACAGGTCTAGGTACAGGTACAAGTCCAGGTACAGGTCTAGGTACAGGTACAAGTCCAGGTACAGGTCTAGGGTACAGGTACAAGTCCAGGTACAGGTCAGGTACAGGTACAAGTTCAGGTACAGGTCAGGGTACAGGTACAAGTCCAGGTACAGGTCTAGGTACAGGTACAAGTCCAGGTACAGGTCTGGGTAAGGTACAAAGTCCAGGTACAGGTCTAGGTACAGGTACAAGTCCAGGTACAGGTCTAGGTACAGGTACAAGTCCAGGTACAGGTCTAGGTACAGGTACAAGTCCGGGTACAGGTCTAGGTACAGGTACAAGTCCAGGTATCAGGTCTAGTACAGGTACAAGTCCAGGTACAGGTCTAGTCAGGTGTCAGGTACAGGTCTCAGGTACAGGTCCAGACAGGCTCAGGTACAGGTACAAGTCCAGGTACAGGTCTAGGTACAGGTACAAGTCCAGGTACAGGTATATGACGGCTCTAAAAGTCAACTACAAACAAAACCAAATCTTTACTATTCTATTTCTAACCTAACCTACCTACCTAAAATATGACACTTTTCAAAAAAAGAAAAATGCTCCCTGCGATGGATTTTTCACCCTGAGGTAATGATGTGTGAAATTAAACATTCTCACTTAAACTCGAAGTCAATATGGCTTAAGAAGAGCATTGAAACAACTACTGTGTAGGTTAGGTTAGGTTTGGTTAGGGTTAGGTTAGGTTAGGAGTAGGTTAGGTTAGGTTAGGTTAGGTTAGGTTAGGTTAGGTTAGGTTAGGTTAGGTTAGGTTAGGTTAGGTTGTGTCAATATTTTTTATGATCAATTTACATTTTAAGGTCATTATTACTTGGAAGTATATTAGTGTTCTATTTTACTGATTTACTGATTTTTAGATGATTTAATTTCTTATATAACTTGTTTACGAAATCTTACAATTTAAGTTTAGTGAGAAGGTGTTACTTATTGTGTCTCGTGTGTTACTTATTATGCCTTGTCTTACTTGTTCTTAAGAGTTTCTGTGTGTTTTTTTTTTGGCTAGTTACACCGAACACTTGAGGCCAGGCTGAGTACCGCTCAAATCACGAATTTTATTTAAGTTAGAGTTGTGTTGGTTTTAGACAAGGTTCAGTGGGTACTACTGCTGATAAATAATTCAGAGTTGCTGTAGGTTTCCGTATAAGCAGAAACTGGCATCTTTTAATGTTTACAAGTCGAAAATTTCTAGTTTTTATAAGGGAATTTGAGGAAAGTTGGGGTATTGTTTATGTCATGTGGGAATATGGTTTTCTGTATATCGTTGACTAACCAAAGGTGAAGTTCTATTTAGGATTTAAAAAGATTCTTACTGCAGTGTCTTAAGTCTTGTGAGTTCTTGTGTTCTGATGTTATTGTGATATGTTTTGTCTCTCTGGAATACTATTATAGACACACACACACACACACACACACACACACACACACACACACACACACACACACACACACACACAGGTTACATTTAGACAGGACAGCATCGTGTAATAGTCTCATCTGATACTGACAGGATAAAAGTGACTCTGGGTTGGTTCCCTAAGGCGGCAGGAGGGGACTTGATGGCGCCCTTGTGGCTCCCAAGAGTGTTCCTCTGGGCCTAGTCCACTAAACGTGGGTTTCATTGAGCCCAGTGTTTATGCTATCCCCAGGAAGGATGTAAGGACTCTCAGCGGGATCTTTTAGCTCCCCGCGACCTCTAAGTAGGATCTCTGTCGCCACTCCTGGGTCCTCAGGGGCAAGGTTAGCCACTTGGCCAGGACTCGGGAAACACTCCAGCTCAGCCACCGCCGTAAAGCAAGAGCAGGGCGAGGCTCACCACCAGGAGGATTTCATATGATCCTACTCGGTGGACAAATCGAGCTGACGTGACTATTAGATTATAAAGTGAACTATCTCTTCAACAACGCTGCCCCCAGTGTGTAGCAGCCTCGTAGTGTTGTATAACGTCACTTACGGTATTCTCTTTGACTGCTGAAACCTTAAAACCTTTTGACGAAGACTCGTAAAACAGTGAGGACAAACACATGTATTACCTGGACTACTTGAGCCTCTGTGGCTCATGTTTACCACACTTCCGACTGTTGGAGAATAGTAACGTCAGACACATCAACAAAATCTGTTCAGTCTTAGTCAACCACCTGAAGGGTCTGAATAATGTAGTTCAAGCAGGACTCCTGGCAAAATTTGGCCAACGACTCAGAACTGGAGAGTGGAGGAGCAACACTTATGTTGGTGAGGCCAGCAGGTCAACAAGTGTGTGTGTGCAATTCCTTGTTTCTTCAGCATGTTGATAGATTGCAGGAAAGTGGAGTAATAACACGCCAGGGCCGGTTGTGCTCACCTGCCCCTCTGCCCACCTCACCTGCCTCCTCTGTTATGAGAATCAGCAGGTTCTCTTGTTTTGTGTTCTCAAGTGTGCCTGTAACATTACCAGGTAAAACTTCCCAGCCGAGGTTGCAATCAAGCATCGTCTGAGAGTGTGGGGGAGGGAGGGAGGAGCTCAAGTGGAAGACAGTGGTAACTAACCTCGACTCGGCCTTGATAATTCCCTAGATCTCTACCAGGACAATGTGCCTCGACTTGTTGAACATACGGCGTCATTCTATACACACTACCAAATAATTGCATTTACATAACACTAACATGTTAAAATATTTATTGAGTTATTTATATTGACTAAAATATTAATGTTTTAAGATTTTAGATCACAATATCTTTACCGATCTACTGACGAAGGAATGTCGGATGTAGTCAGGCTATATCATAATGACCATTGGTATTAAATTAATCTTTTATTCGTCTCTGATTACACACAATGAAGGTTTTAATACAGTAACTTTCAAATCTGTTAATAATTCGGATATTGTGAAGATGCCGAGGAGAGGTGGGGGGGAGGTACTGGGCCTATAGCTTCAACCCTCCCAGTGACTAGTGGATCGAGGTGAAGATAGAGGAGGGATGGACCTAGGGAGGGAAGGAAGGAAGGAGACAAGGAGTAAGTGAGAGAGACGAGGGGAAGGAAGGTTGGAGAGGAAGGAGTGTCTGACCTAGGGAGAGAAGGTGATTGAAGGAAGGAGGGGTAAAGAAGTAGACAGATAACTCCATCTATACACTATCCTCCTTCCCTCTCCCTTCTCCTCCCTCTTACCCCTTCCTTCCTTGTCCCCTCTCTATCCTCCCTCCCCTTCCTTCCTTCCTCCTCCTACCCCTTCCTCCCTCCTACCCCTTTCTCCCTCCTACCCATTCCTCCCTTCTCTCTCCCTCTCCCCTCCTCCCTCCCTTCTCCCTCTCCTTCCCCTCCCTCCCTTCTCTCCCTCTCCTACCTTCCCTCCCACCTTCTCAACTCGCACCGGGATTATAATTAGAGTTGCTACATCACGTCTGTTCTGTGTTGTTTACTCGATTTGTAACATATGTCTGTAATGATAATGATAGTGATTATTATTATTAGTAGTAGTAGTAGTAGTAGTAGTAGTATTGCCCTCAACATAAAGCAAAAGAAGTAAAAGAATAGAAACGAGATATTGATAACAGTAATCGTCACCAGTAATAATGTCAAGGCCAAGATGATTCTATTAATTATATTTTGTTGTTGTTACTGTGAGTAGTTATGACAATGGTAGTAATAGAAACTGCGAAAATGGTAATAATTGTTCTATTTCTATTCTTAACAATCTAACTATAAAAATAATGTAATAGGTGTTTTTGCGGGTCTATTGCTGTCATTGCCACCAGCCCCGAGAGATATAAACAGGTAACAAGGTGTGTGTTTATACAGTAAATCCGTCGTGTTACCTGGAGGTTTAATGGAAAAATAAATAATTTTTATAATGTTTTATCAACTACTGCTACACTGTGGGCGTAAATGAATCCGTGGGTCAACTTTTGGGAATATTGATGAAGGAATTGGTTAGAAATCAGAGTTTTTGTCTTCTCTATTCCGACAGGTATAAACACTTTATAACAAGTGAACATCACAGTTATAAACACCTAAAAACAAATGAACATCGCACTATCTATAAACACCTTATAACAAGTGAACATCGCACTGTACAAACACCTTATAACAAGTGAACATCGTACTATCTATAAACACTTTATAACAAATGAACATCGCGGTCGTGAGCTACTGTGGAACACATCATCTATAAGAGATTAAACCCTAAATCTCCCCATTTTTCATCCATACAC
Organism: Homarus americanus; assembly: GCF_018991925.1. Taxonomy (NCBI): domain Eukaryota; kingdom Metazoa; phylum Arthropoda; class Malacostraca; order Decapoda; family Nephropidae; genus Homarus; species Homarus americanus. Next base: position 15,262 of record NW_024737384.1, read on the forward strand.
CAATTTTCTTTTCTTCTCTTTTTATCTATACACACCTATTGAATACCTTAATCCTAATTAAGCACTACCATTAACCACAAAACAAGCAGGATATTGGGTATGACGAGAATGACAAGATCAATAGACAAACTCATGAAAATTCTCCTCATCTCTTTTAGCCCCGCCCACCTGTACACCTGAGCCACAATGAGCCGCCAAAACCGTGGCTCACATCCTGGTCTTCTTAAACCCTTTATTTTTTGTTGTTGTTATGTTTCATGGAAGGTAAATTAATTAATCAGTATTAATCAGTTAGTCGGTTGGGGTTTTCTTAATGAAGCAGGAAGGGAAGGTGGTTGGTGAAGTGGAGGAAGTGGGAGAGGAGGAAGAGGTGGTGGTGGAAGCGGAAGAGGAGGTAGTGGAAGAGGAGGAGTTGGAGGTGGAAGTGGAGGAGGAGCGGGAGAATTGAAGGGGGTGGAAATGGAAGCAGAAGAGGTGGAGGAAGTGGAGAAGAAGAGCAGAAAGAGATGATGGGCGATAAAAGGTATGATGACAGAGGATGACAAAGAGAAGGCGAGAGAAAGAGATTGAGGAGGAGGAGAAGGTAAAACACACACACACACACACACACACACACACACACACACACACACACACACAATCACCTAAAAAGCACGTGTTGGGTCCCAGATGTAAACATTAGTATCCACGATGTGTAAATGTTTTGTGTTTAATCCCAGGACGAGTGTCAACATATCTTAACACATACAGCAACATAGAATCAGAATATCGTACATAAAAAATATACTAAGGAATTTTTTTTCCCAGGATGATGAAAAGAGATGATTTTTTTTTAGAGTGTGACGATAATAATAATAATGATGATGATGAGGAGGAGAAGAACAGGATGAGGATGATGATGATGATGATGATAATAAAAGTACATCAATTATGGCTGATAAAGGAGAACTGGAACAACCGATAACTAAAGACATGTGATAATGACCGATAGATTAGGAAATAAGACTTAAGTGACCTAAGTCGTGGTGTGGGAAAGGTGTTGGACCGAAGCTTCAACTGACTGAACCAAAACACCTGAGCAACCATTGAGAGCCAGTCACTGTAAACTGATTTGATTACTGGCGATGACTTGAGTACTTTGGTGGCTCTTTGTCTCATCCACCACCCATCTCCCCTCCCCCCTCCCCAACCCCCTTTTCTCCTCGCCTACCTGATGGTGACATACATACATACATACATACATACATACATACATACATACATACATACATACATACATACATATAAACTCAATCTCACTCTTCTTAGCTCACTCCTAGTCTCTTACCGACAGTACTTGACTTGACTTTACCGTTTCCTAATCTCAAATGAGCTTATTATTTCCAAATCTCAAATAGCTTCGTTATACCTAAACTTAAGGGCTCTATTGCCTAAGCTCAGATAACTACAATATCCTGAGCTTAAACTGAGCAAATGGCCATAGTACTTTTACCTAATCTCACTTCCTCAGTCTCTTCCCCCCCTCGTTACCTGATCTCTCCAGGTGTAACAGCTCAGCCTTAATAACTACCAACGCGAATCAATCATGTATACTATGAATTATAATCCTATTATAGCATAAATTATCACTAACAATATATTGGCTCCGTCTATCGATAAATGCTATAATTTCAAGGCTGGTGATGAGTATAATCGATTATTTAAATTCAACAGTTAATTATACCCATAAGTAGTCGATTACTTAGACTATGTAGCTGTATTATAATTTTATGAGGTGGTGTGTGTTGGTGCTATAATCCATGTAGTATAATTATGAGATGTGTGAAGGTGTTATAGTACAGTAAATATTATTGGTCTATAATATTATCTAAAATTATGTTTGGGTTTAGATAGTGAGGTGATGTTTATACTCTTAAGTACGATGGCTTAATCCTTGAGTACGATGAGTTAATCCTTTGAGTACGAGGTTAATCCTTTGAGTACGATGAGTTAATCCTTGAGAACGATGAGTTAATCCTTTGAGTACGAGGTTAATCCTTTGAGTACGATATGTTAATCCTTGAGTACGATATGTTAATCGCCTGAGTACGATGAGTTAAGCCTACTTACTATTACTCCTTCACCTAGTGCACGAAGTCAAGTTATTCCTTGAGGACGATGGTTTAACTTTAATCCACATAGGACGATGGTTGAACTTTAATCCATATAGGACAATGGTTTAACTTTAATCCATGAGACTGGTTTACTTAATCCTAAGTTTCTTTTCATGGACGATTGTTTAACTTAATCCATGGACGATGGTTGAACTTAATCCATATAGCGATGGTTAACTTTAATCCAAATAGGACAATGGTTTAACTTTAATCCATGCAGACAATGGTTTAACTTTAATCCATGCAGAAAATGGTTTAACTTTAATCCATACAGGACGATTGTTTAACTTTAATCATAGGACGATGGTTGAACTTTAATCCATATAGGACGATGGTTTAACTTTAATCCAAATAGGACAATGGTTTAACTTTAATCCATGCAGACAATGGTTTAACTTTAATCCATGCAGACGTGGTTTAAATTTATCCCATACAGGATGATGGTTTAAATCTAACCTCTGCAAGACGAATGTTTAATTTGTAAGGCTTTTACCTAATCTCTTCATTACCTTCCATCAATCACCTGTGTTAAATTATTATATATTATTTTATCAATATAACATTACCTTTAGAGTGAACTGTACCTCATTATATAGTGGTGTGATCTTACCTGGGCCGTGATGGTGCTGAGAGAAAATTAACCACACCTTTAGCCACACCTGTAGTTATATTTACCTGGCGGAAGATCACAATGATGGTTATATTATTTTCATGGGTTCTAGCTTCCTATCTATGTAAATATACCAAGTTTACTAGTTAACTATGATGAGAAATATTGATAATGATTGTAGTTAATATTGAAGTATTATGATGAAATATTGTTATGATTGTAGTTAATATTGAAGTATTATGATGAGAAATATTGATAATGATTGTAGTTAATATTGAAGTATTATGATGAAATATTGATAATGATTGTAGTTAATATTGAAGTATTATGATGAGAAATATTGATAATGATTGTAGTTAATATTGAGTATTATAGAGAAATATTGATAATGATTGTAGTTAATATTGAAGTATTATGATGAGAAATATTATTGATAATGATTATAGTTAATATTGAAGTATTATGATGAAATATTGTTGATATTTTTTTTTAGTATCGCAAATTACTTCTTTTTTTCTCTAACAAAATTAACTCGATTTGTTAAGGAATGTATTGAAGGTTGACTCGAAATGAAGGAAAGATACAGAACCTCCATCAAGCTACAACTCAGACTGAAGATAAAACTCAGACTGAAGATACAACTCAGATTGAAGATACAAAACTTCCATTACCGAAAGATACAAAAACTTTCATCATAGAACACAACAAAGGGGACGACTCCTTTGTTTCGGTGGAGTCAATAACATTTTCCGGAGGGTTTGTGTTGACCCCTGGCAGAGCCAAGTGTTGACTCGAAGAACGGAACAAGAATAGGAACAGGTCAACCTTAAACCGCTCAGCTATTAGGAAACATTGAGTCAACAGCGGTGTGTATCGGGTTTCTGGTAATTAGCAGGTGTGGACAGGTGAAGAAGAACAAAAAAAGAGGAGGGAGGTGGAAGGTTGGAGAGGGTAGGGAGGGAGGGGGGATAGGAGGGTTGTGGGGTGGGGGGAGGAGAGGGGTAGGGAGACAGGAAGAGGAGGTTTCAAAATACAGGTGAAAATGTCTTAATGATACTGATGTTTGTTTGAGAAAATAGAGACGGGAAGGAATGATTCGACAGGTAAATGAAGACAAAGAATAGTATAGAGGAAGGTAAGAAATTTTTTTAAATGAATACTTGATGTTTATAAAGGAGTTTTCTTTTTTCTTTTTTCTTTTTAATGATTTTCAGTTTTAAAGCACTTGGATTTTTTTTTAGATCCTGTATATTATTAAGCAATGCGGTGGATGAGTGGATATAGATCTTGCATCATATATCAAGGTCGCTGGTTTGTACCCATGACACTCCCCTTCCCTCTTCAACCCCCAAGTCGACCCAGGTGTGAGCGAGTACCTGACGTTCATTAGGGAAGTGAAGGCGATTTAAGTACACTGCTTTCTTATGTATCAAGGCTTAGTGTCCAGTGTACTGTCTCCACATATCCTAACCAAGCTGTTTGACCTATGGGACTCGCTTTCACTTTTCATATTGCATATAAATTGAGTTTCAGGTAATTAGGTGTGTATAGGCGAAGAAGGCATAAAAAAAAGTAGGTAGTTTTAGTGAGAGTGTTTGTTATAATATAGTGTTTCGGGAGGTATATTGGTAACTAAGACTTTAAAACGATGAAAAGGTTTTATGATATTGGAGTTAGTTAAAATAAGGGAATATATATTGAGGGTGAAATAATAATTTATTCATGGTAATTTACCTGTTGATATTAACGCTTATAAAACAAAAGAAATATCTTTCAATATGAAATTAAAATTTGGAATAAAATCTTTTTTTTTGCCATTGTAATTTGCAATTCATATTCCACGGTGGACTGAAGTTAAAAGCAGAGTATATTTGGTTTTGTGTTAATTACCAGGTGTGGACAGGTATTAAGATAAAGGCTTTTGCAATAGTGAGAAAATCTTTAACTAATATCACAGAAGATGAAGAAAAAAAGAAAAAGGAGGTTTGTTTAATTCAGGTGGAAAGTCATTCTCATCGGAATTTGTAAAGTGATATTTGTTGTCTTAAGGTAAAATATTTAATTGTGATATTGACTTTTCTTAACGTGTGTATGATATGTTGTAAAGTTTTGCTTGATGATGTATTTTAGATTTTATAAAGGTAGTGTATAAATGGATTTAAATGGATTATAAATTTTGGGAGATTTTAATATTGTCATTGAAATTTGTATTGTGGGTTGCCATCTTTTAAAGTAATGTATAAGGTCATGGTAAATAGTGTATAATTGTTGACAATTTTAGGAAAGGTTAAAGGTCACGATAAATTTAGGTAATTTTAGGATTTATATATATATATATATATATATATATATATATATATATATATATATATATATATATATATATATATATATATATATATATATAATTTTTTTTTTCACCTTAGTAAGAGTAGCATTTTGAGAGCATAAAGTGACTCAATAGACAAAACCAAACAACATGAGACATTGGTTAGGTTAGGTTAGGTTGGGAAGAACAGCTTAATGTTTAAAAATGCATCAAGTGTTCCGATAATAATAAATTCAATTCTATTTAACAAAGGCATCAAGCCAAATCATTATAGGTTCAGTTAGGTTAGGTTAGGTTAGGTTAGGTTAGGTTAGATATACCGGATAGATTTAAGTCTTCTCGAAATGACGTCAGGGTTAGATTAAGGTGTTGGCTTTACCTAGATAAGACCGATAACCGTAGTCACATAAGGTCGAGAAGTTTAATAAGGTCGTATGATCTTCGGCAGGTGAGAGATCGCAATTTGAGAGGCTGTGCAGGGATAAGCTTGTGTAGGTCTTTTATTGTACCTGTCGCGTGCTGGTGCAAAGAGTCAACACATTAGCATAGAGGCCGTGTTTGTGTGTGTGTGTGTGTGTTTGTGTGTGTGTGTGTGTGTGTGAGTAAACAACACCATCATCATCATCACTTTCCCGTGAATAGACGCCTTAGCACACGCAAGAAGAGCAGCACAGCACAGCACAGCACAGCACAGCACAGCATTAGTACAGCATGCACAGCACATAGGGGTCCACCTAGCACTTATTTACACCTATCAGACACGGCACTCAATTATGGCACTTGATAATAAGCCTCATTAAGCCATGATTCATGTTCCAGTGTGTGTGTCATCCGCGGTGGCTTTCCCGACTCACAGGATGATCACCACCAGACACAGGCGGTAATTTATATTGCTGAAGGCGAGGGGGAAGAGTCTTATATCTTTGTGTTCGTTCATTTGATTCAGGTCGTCGAGCTTCGGTTTACAGCAATGGCGTTACCGTAGAGTTTATAATGTGTTACTGTGAAGTTTTTGAGTGTTTATTGATACTTGACAGACTTTGGATTTCATCTTGAGAAGTAAATATTAAAAGCCTTCAGCACATAGTGTTTGGAATGGTAATATCATCGCTAGCAGTACCAGTAGTCAGAGCTCAATAGTGGCAGAAGGTGTAACGGAATTTGGGATACCAGACACTTTTTACAGCACTGGTAGTGATCGTGGGGCAGATAGGTAGTTTCAGTAGTAGTAGTAGTAGTAGTAGTCTTGATATTATATTCTATGTGATTGCCATAGTCTTAAAATTATATCAATCTCATAGCAGAAAAAACACATCAAATTATTAATCTAGTCCCAGAGTCCAAAAAAAAAAAATTTAAAAATTATCCCAACGCCTCTGTCCATCATAAGTCCAGGCCATAATACACCCATAGTCTCCCCACCACGGGTCAGTCACGGACCGCCGCCTCGCCTACCGGTGCTGAAGTGGCCTCAGAATCACCAGGTAGGGCCGATGCTCTTTATGCCGGTACTTGGGGGCAGGAGGGATGGGGGAGGGGACAAGAGGAATGGGAAAAGAGAGACGGATGGGAGGGAGCAAGGGATGGGAAAGAGGGCAGAAAGGATGGGAGAGGGGCAGGAGGGATGGGGGAATGGACAATAACCAAATTCGCATTGTCAATAATTCGTAAGTTAAAGATTTATTTCACGTAAACCAAAGAGATAAAACTAATTAAACTCGAGTCGCGGTATAAAATCGATGACTTTCAGAGTCGTCTTGTTTAGTACCAAGCATAATACGGGTCAGGTGGAGCCATTGATACATCTCTGTTGGATGGAAAGAAGAATTAGAAGAAGAAATGAAGAAGAGGAGGAGGAGGAGGAGAAGGAGAAGAAGAAGAAGAAGAAGAAGAAGAAGAAGAATTAACGCGTAAGCCTTTAAGAAGACTCCCGCAGGCAGGTTCCGTGACGTTGTAATCAGGGCCACCGTATACAACCTATTTGAATGCCTATAAACCGTGTATGGTCGAGAACGCTCTGATAAAGCCACATATTGAACCGACCCACCTGCTCCATTCCTCGTCCCCTCTTCCCCTCCTTACCCCCTCCCACCTCTTCCCCTCTCTCCAACCCCCATCCATCCACCTCCTCCCCTTCCATCCACCTCCTCCCCCTCCATCGACCTCCTCCCCTTCCATCCACCTTCTCCCTCCATCCACCTCCTCCCCTTCTCCTCCTCCCCTTCACCTCATCCCTCCACCTCCCTCCTTCCCCCTCCTCTCCTCCCCTCCTCCACCACCCCCCCAATGAAAGCAGCTGAGGCTCTCATTATTTACCTCTTTAACTACGTAATGCCTCTGACTGGGGTGCAGGGGTGAGTGGGAGGGGGGGCTGAGAGGAGATAGGGAAGGAATTGGAAAAAGAGTAGGGGTTGGGGGTGAGAAGAATAGGGGCAGCTTAACTCCATTGTCCCTCCATGATGCTGAAGAAAGTGGAGTAGAAGTTATTGAAGAGGTGTGGAGGTGGGAGACACGACGCCCAAATGACTTCATCATCAACAGGTGAGTCACGACACACCTATAGTGGCCACCTTCACCTTGCTCCTGTGTCGACGAGTTGATCATATATTTATCAAGTGTATTTAAGATGATGCTTACGACCCATTGTTCCATAGTAAGGGTTTATGAGGTGGTATACAGGGTTGACTCTGTGTGTGTGTGTGTGTGTGTGTGTGTGTGTCCTACCATACTCCCTATCCAGTATTATCCTCACTAAAATCCTTCCATTTCCACTTTATCCACATCACGACCCCAGTATATCCACCTGAGTCGTTCTTGTCCACCTGGTCACTCCTGCCCTTGAGTCACTACTGCCCACTTGAGTCCTCCTGCCCACTTGAGTCACACCTACCCACCTGAGTCACACCTTCCCACCTGAGTCACACCTGCCCACCTGAGTCACACCTACCCACCTGAGTCACACCTTCCCACCTGAGTCACACCTGAGTCACACCTGCCCATGAGTCACACCTGTCCCTACATACGGCCTGCCATCCCCCATCACCTTCCCTACCTCAGCACCTCCTCGAGGCTACTCAAGCGTTTACTGCCGTTGTCTGGTCGTCTCTTTTCTTACCACGTACTTGAAGAATTAGAAAAGTCCCATAAATCAGTGTTAGGCTTTTAATCACCGCCATCGTGTTGTTTTTACCAGTAATTTCATGTTCTATTAATCACCCAGGTTGGTTTTTATGGTGGTGTTGCAGGCGTGGGTGGTGTGGTGGGTGAGTGAGTTGTGTGTGGGTGGAGGGTGAGTTGTGGGCGTAGTCACGATATTTGGAGTGTTGAGTCAGTGGGCGGGGGCATGAGTAAATCGTGAATTGTGAGCATGGGTCAGGCATAAAATTTGCGTATGCATGGGTTTAACAGTGAGCCACACACACACACACACACACACACACACACACACACACACACACACACACACACACACACACACACACACACACACACACACACACACACACACACACACACACACACACACACACACACACACACACACACACACACACACACACACACACACACACACACCTTACCATATTCAATTTCCTAATTTAAGCAAATAATAAATTCCAAAAGTAAAAAATAATAATATTACAGTCTAAATATTAACACCAAGTACAGTTAATATCTGATTAGAATAGTTGAAAATATTGTTTAAAACCTCACTTAGCAATGCTGTGGAATGTTGGTCATTATGTTGTTTACTCAGTTTAAGGAGTTGCGGTTCAGTAAACAGGTGGAGTTTAATGTAGTATTCGGGAAAGTGGCGTATAATTACAACACTAATGATAGTTTAGTGTAAAGAAAATGACTTCCGGCTTGTGATACTGGTGTTTAATATAATTGGTGGTGTGTCGTGTTGTCTGGCTGTGTGTATACCAACAGCTTTAATTAAATGATTATATATTTCACGAGTGATTTATATATTTATACCGTAAATATAAAAACATTCATTTTATTAGTTATATATATACAGTATTGTGTTGTGTTGTATGAGCTGTGTTTTCTTCACTACAGTAAATCACAATACACACTGTAACCATACTTCCTGTAGATGGTGTCTTGGTGGAGGAGGGATAGAGGTGTGTCTGAAGGTGTTGACGGTGTTAATGAGTTGGGAGATAATAGTCGTAGGTGTTGGTGAGCTGAAGGAAGGTAGAGGAGGTATGTTGTGTGTGGGGCTTATATCCTATTTCACTACAAGTTTTTCTCCATCTCCTCTCTACACCTCTCACCTCCCCACCACAACCTCCTACTTCACCTCCCCACCACAACCTCTCTCACCTCCCACCACAACCCCCACTTTACGTCCCCACCGCAACCTCTCACCTCCCACCACAACCTCTACTTCACGTCCCCACCACAACCTCTACACCTCCCCACCACAACCCTCCTCCAACATCTCCCAACATAGCCTCCCTCCATCCTGCACCTCCACACCTTATCCCACCTCGCATATCCCTCCCCATTTGATGTCTCACCCGTTCTCTTCTACACCTTCCTCCTTTCTCCTTTTTCTTATTCTTCCTCTCTTGCCCTCCCCCTTGGTAATGACGTAACAGATTCAGGCAGCAGCAAATTGTGACTTGTCAGAGGATTAAGGCGAAGGCTGGCGTTGATTGAACAAGTGGCGGTGAGGGGAGTCTGGGGGTGGGGAGTGGAGGTTAGAGGAGGGGGAAGTGGGGGTTGAGGGGGGGAATGGGGGAGAGGAGGGGCAATGGGGGTGGAGGAGGGGCATGGGGGTTAGAGGAGGGGAATGTGGAGGTTTGAGGAGGGGGAATGGGGGTTAGAGGAGGGGGAATGGGGTTAGAGGAGGGAATGGGTGTTGGAAAGAGTGGAAGTAGGCTGAGGGAAATGCTCACGGGCGTGTCTACTGCCCCCTACCCACAAACCCCACTCTCCTCCACGTGCGCACACATACACGCACACATACCTACCACACTTACACTCCTGCCTTGCCACACACACACACACCACATGCACACACAAACACATATATTTGTCTCACTCACACACCTCCGTCTTACCTTCTGAAGACACTTCACACAACCACCACTTCCATTTCCAACTTTGATCAGATCCCCACAACATCTGCAAAATACATTATAATCCAACCTTTATCTACACCCCTGATATCTGATTCTGATAAAGTTATATTCTCGTCTAGGATCTTTGATAAGGAGGGAGGAGGATATATCGACAGGGTTGGGTACTGGGAGCGGTTGTCGGGAGGGACGATAGGGATGAGGCTCTGCAGGGGTAGGAAGGGAGCTGTAGGGGTAGGAGGTGAGGCTGTGGCAGGGGTAGAGGGAGTTGTAGGGGGTTTTGAGGTTCTGCAGGGGTCAGGGGGTTGTAAGGTGGGGGATGAGGTTCTGGCAGGGTCTGGGGTTGTAGGGGTGGGGATGAGGTTCTGAAGGGTAGAGGGGTGGGAGGACGGGGATGTTGATGAGGTGTGTCCGTCAAAGCGTGGTGGTGGCGGGATTACTGTTATCATCACCGGTATCATCCTCACTATTGTACTCTCCACCCATACACAATAACTAGCTTCTGGTCTTGAAGCACCCCTCGGCTCTTCACCTTCCACCCTCCTCGCCCTTCCACCCTCACCTTACCCCTCCAACCCTTACCCCTCCCTCCACCCCCTTCCCCTCACCTTTCATCCTCCACCCTTCCATCCCTTTATCTTGGTTCTTTTTTCGCTATTCTTTTCTTTTCCTTTTTTTTTCCAGCTCTTCGTGGAAGGGAGGAGGAAGGCCTGGCTGCTCTACTTGTTATGGTTGATCCTATCTGACGAGGAGGTGTTGTGTGCCCGTCCATTATCTGTCTGGCAGCGTCGGGCCGGAATTTGGTCTTGTGGTGCTAAATACCACACCTGAATAGAACTTAATTTACATTCCCAAGAGCTTTTTTTTTTTTTCATTTTATATATTTTTGATAACGATGACTAGTGCAGGAAATTGATGAAAAAATTTATCTTGATATCAATCGTTGGAAAATATAGTTTGGTAAAAAAAAGTGGTTGGGAATATTTAATTATAGTTGTTGTTTGTGCGTCTTTCGTTATGAACAAAATTAACCAGTTTTAGTCATTTAAAGAGTGATATATTACACGTACAATAAATAATAACAGAAAACACGACCATATGAACATCTTATCTAATAAAAATAATAATAATTTATCAAACAATTACGAATGGCAAAAGAAAAATAATCAAGACAACTAATTTCCTGCGAGACAAATATGTTTTTTATTTCCTGCGGCTGGTGGGGAGGTTCTGTTTTTATACACTTCCGCTACTTCACCCAGCCAAGGAAACGTCGATAATAGCACTCAACTGTATTTTTACTGTAGCCAAGGTCACCAAACATAAGGTTGTTTTAACGGTACTGCGGGCAGCTGACGGTAGTAGTCTTAATCATATGTATAAATTGCAGATGCTGTTGTTCTATGGGGACAGACCAAGGTTAAGATAATCTCCTCAAAGTCTAGCGAGAACAAAAGGTTTACTTTAGTAAAATACACTTTTTGATTTGTTTGAGTAAAATAACCTTACTTGTTGTTAATTATCGTCTATAGGAGTTAACCTTAGAGCCATGAATATAAGTCGTTATGTAATAGAGATATTATATTGGTCAGGTGTTGTAAGTTAACTGTTAGCTGAAGGTCTTAATGTAAACTTGTGTAAGACTTTATTAAATTTTTAAGGTGTTGTTTTATAACAATGAGTATATATATATATATATATATATATATATATATATATATATATATATATAGATGGGTGTTTTAGTATAAGAAAATGTTACTTACGGCCAGCTTCCTGTAGATGAACCTTAACTGAAGCTGAAGTAATGAAACACCGTAGAATATGGTGTTTCATTTTAGGTTGGGTTAGGTTAGGTTAACAGTGAAGCTCGTCATTTATATTTTGTATTGTGATTAATTACCCGCATGAGCGCCCCAGTGTACGGACGAATTTGATTTACGAAAAAATTAGAAATTATAGAGATGATCACTTTTTCACAATTATCCTTATTGAACATGTATGCATGTATGTATGTATGTATGTATGTATGTATGTAATTTATGTGTGTACAGTGTGTATGTATGTATGCATGTATGTATGTATGTATGTATGCATGTATGTATGTATGTATGTATGTATGTATGTAAGTATGTATGTCATTTTTGGCCATGGGTAAAATATATACTATCTTGTTTTTCTGTGGCGAGCTCGAGGTCCAGCTGCCACCGAACACAGAGACGGCAGCTGGTGGTGGTGAAGGTTGAAGCCCTGTGTTACGAGCACTTTTTAAACCAGATAAATTTAGTAACTCCAGAACTAGTTGATATAAGATCCCCACAAGGCGTCCTGAGCGACCACCGGGCCAAGGTGCAGAGATAACAGAGATAACGCAACAATAAAACAAAATTTCTCAAGTCTAAAACACCTGCTCACCTGACGGAGGTGTGTTCTACCTCACCATCTAGCCTCCCTCATGAAAAACAACAACATCTATTTTAAAATTGTCTTTGCTTTATCATAGAACACAGATCTTTATATATACCACCCGGCGGTTTCTATCAGTATTTCACGCACTCTATTCTTGGTAGAGCATTCATTTCATAGACACAGGAACGAAATATAATCCTGTATGAATCAAGGCTACGTGTAATACCTGTTTAGAAAGAGTCCGAGGTATAAAGTTAGAAGAGAGGATTTATTATTTTTGGGGGGACAATGAAATGAAATAAAATCTGGTTATCATTAGAAAGATCATGGCTACTTCCATACTTGTTTAGTAGATATGAGAGAGAGTTAGTGAAGAGAGAAACAGCTTCCCTTACCACCTCACCGTCACCATTCCTCTCATCCATCCGTGAGGTTAACTGCTGGGGCCCGTGATATAACACTTCACAGAGACTGGAGTGTTTTGGTGGTAGTAGTGAGTGTGGTAATGTACTTCCCAGCACCCCAGCAGATATGAGAAGCCTGTCCTCCTAATCGTGGTGGTAGAAGACTGGATTTTATGAATATTATCATGAGTTACTATGTGTCTGGGAGATATTTTATGTTTCTTTACTGTTAGGGGCTTTGGCTATGAGACGGTGTGTGTGTGTGTCTGTCTGTCTTGCTATTAGTGGTGTTGGTAGGTTGGGAAATGTTATTTTATTCTTATTTTGTGGCTTAAGACATTTGTGTCTTGTATTTGTCACTATGACTTTTGTGTGTTCACTTTAAAAACGGTACATATTTTTTTGCTTTTAATATAGCATCACCTTTTGTTTACCTGTGACTTTCATCACATTTGTTCCTAAGCACTGGAAGATCTTACGCTCTGGCGCTTACATGAATTAAAATTAATTTGATTCATTAATATAACAATCAGAGAGTTAATAAATATCTATCTGGTTGTCTCGCTGGCTGCATGACGAAGGTGAGACGAGACGTAAAAAATAATCCTCGCTACTACTGCAGAAGATAGCCCTGGTGAATATGAAGGAGGAGGCGGTAGTCATGCACTCTATCATGTTTCGACCATTTTATTTTCTCGGTGAGACCATCAACACAGCAAGGTCGGAGGAGACAGGTAAAGGAGGAGCCCAACATGGTCACAAGCCTCCCAACACACTTGCTCAACACCGTAAAAAATAGAGTACTCGTTATAAGCCGAACTGCGTGTTGATCGATTTATGAACTGAATAATGGAAAGTCTCCTGGGGCTAACACGCTACCTCGTTACTGGACGCTCACACACTCTTCAGCACCTTTAAAACGTTATCATTCTCACGCGATAAGAACGTTGACGTCTAAGAACGCTGCAGCTCAGTGTAAAGACTCCACAACCACTACTACTGCTCTCTACCGGGAGTCTGGGCATTGCGAGACGGACGACCTGAGGATTACCAGTTATACCCTTCTCTATGTTCGACACATTTTACTTACAGAACCAACACAGCCTTTGGTCAGCATATAGTTACCCCCTGAGTTCGTCTTTGTTTACGGCAGGCCATAAAACGGTTTTCACTGAAGACTTCTTCACTTGCGCTTATTTATTAACCTTCCTTATTGGTTCAGGGAGGGACTGATACACCAGTCGTACGTTTCTCATCGTCACAAGTTACTAACATATCTGTGTAGTGATAATGAAACACAGTATGAACGAAAGTCGAGAGCTGATTGCTCACTGATCGTCGCCAGGAAGTGTCGTTGGAGGCGATGTTAAATTGAGGTTGGTGGGTAAGGAGCTCGAGCCCGCCAGCAAAGGTGACGCGGGTCAGCTTTTGTTGAGTGTCCAACATAATCTGAACTTGTTCTTGTGAGTGAGTTTTTGTGAGAGGGAACCCCGGGATCAATAATGGGTCTGTGCTTCGATAATGATCAAGCGAACGTTCCGCCAGGGAACGAAAGGGTAAATACAGTACTGTGGAGAAGAGAGTTGTGGTGTGTGAGGTGAGGTGTTCGGCCGGCTGCTGCTGGAGGAGTAAACGAGTCATGTGGTCTGGGTGTTCATGAGGAGGCCACACTGCTGGGGGGGGGTAGAGGCTACAGTGCTTAGGGGGAAAGAGGGAGGCCACAGGTTGATGAGGGGAGGAA